>NW_019729209.1:534135-686678 GCF_002891405.2 Cryptotermes secundus | reverse complement strand
TCTTAACGGAAACTTAGTGTTTACTTAGTAGTTGTTCACCAACGGATGTCTGGCTCTGGCTCCATTATTCTGACTTTCAGGCATCATGTCACAGTATTATCATTAGAGAATCGAAAGGGATTTCAGTCTGGGTATTAAACAAAGCGTCATTTATCACTGGCTATAGTTCTTTAGAAAAAATTGTAGCTGATGTTCTGAAAATGACAAGCCTTCAAATGCATTGGCTCTCTAATCCTTTGGTTACGGTCCTTAAAAATTCTAAACACTAAAGCAACTCGGGGGAATGTTTACAAAGGTGAATCTGAAAAATATGTACGGTGTAATACTCAAAAAGTATGATTAAAGGTGTCGCCTATCAGTATCCTGCAGATTATAGTCAATACATTGTTCTGCCTCGTTCATTGTGACACTATGAATGTCAGGACCTAAACCGAATCCTTCATTTGCTAAGTAGATCAGCGCAGGGATTGAACTGCATCCACAAAGCAGTTCCCTGTCAGGATTGCATGGATAATCATGTTACACATTGGTTATAACTTGATGAGAATGGGAGTTCATTAGAGCTTGTATTCAACACAGTATCAATTTATAGGCAATATGGAATTGTTAAGGCTGGACTACAACGGGTCAGATCCAACACAATGAACCTTATGGACATTATGTCGTATAGCTATTGCCACCCAGCATGACCACGGTGGTCTCATGGTTCCTTACACTAACAAGAAACAAGTTCTCAAGTGTAAATGAATATCCTGCATTGACTGAAATAGTTATTTTACACCCGCGTTACAAAATACAAATATACATACGTATAGATATTAACCCTTCACAGTATAAAAGNGTCGTATAGCTATTGCCACCCAGCATGACCACGGTGGTCTCATGGTTCCTTACACTAACAAGAAATAAGTTCTCAAGTGTAAATGAAATATCCTGCATTGACTGAAATAGTTATTTTACACACGCGTTACAAAATACAAATATACATACGTATAGATATTAACCCTACACAGTATAAAAGTGTCATAAAATACTTGGTATATTTAACAGTAACCGATTACTCGATAAACCTGGTATAATAAAAATATACTGTTATATATAAAGTGACTAAAGACGGGGTTCGGATTAGTAATTGGATTTTTACCACCTACAGGTCGTAACAACAAATAATTACATCATGGTTACTGATTCTACACTACAAAACACTCCACGCTACTCTCTTCAGTCTAGTTCCACTAGTCTTCACGGATTTATAACAGGAATTATAAAAGTATCACTAAATCATACACTCCCAATACCATTGTGCTATAGCACATATAAAGTCTTCAAATCACACGTTAAATCCTCATATGCTGACTTCTTGTACTCTTCAGCACACTTAGTTCCAGGTCGCTCTGAACTTACAGCTCACGACCCTCGTTATATAGCCGCGGAACGGACATGGGCCTATAGTAAACACATATCACGTGATCGTTTTCCAGCCAGCCTATTGGGGCGTTGGTCGGATCTACAGAAAACACAGTTTCCGCCATTGTTGCGTGTTGGACCGTGATTACACAGCTGTTGCCTGGCAACGCGTTGATCAAATCCATTATATTTTTTAGTTAAGAATAGAGTAAGTAAAGGACCTGAATAATGGGATGAAAGCTACAAATCATTAGAATTTTTCAAGTAGTACTTATGTAATATTTTCACGATTTGCAAACAATTCCTCGTTTACAGCAAGAGCAAAGCAGAGAGAAATGAGGAGGGATCTTTCAACCAAAATATCTGATACTAGGAGATACACCTTTTCGTCGTCCCACATATGGCTCCTTCCTTTGTCAGTATAAAACTTTAATGAAAGAATGATAACTAAAATAAAGAATTAACGTTTACTCGTGTAATTTAAGAGAGACTGGGAGTGCCGAATCGAATCGCATCCTACAGCTCTGCCGCAACACTTGCACACAGTTCTCACAACCGTGCCACAGTACGTATTGGATAATGTGCGAATGGCATTTCATAAGGTGTCCTCTGTGAGGTCCGCGGTAGGGAACAGGAAACAGAGGAGTAATAAACAGAATGTTTTTCTTCTCATAAATTTCATAGTTAGTGCACTGTCATAAACAATCTAGTATTACACAGAATTATTGGGTTTTTGGACTTTTTCCATCATCCGGAATTCTAGATAATAGAGGACACGACGTTTCAGAAATTGGATCTGTTTACGTCTTCAGGTGAGAAAGGAAGACACATACTCAGTTGGGCCCCTTAGATTGAGATTAGCTCTTTCTAAGGGGCCCAACTGAGTAGGTGTCTTCCTTTCTCACCTAAAGACGGAAACAGATCCAGTTTCCGAAACGTCGTGTCCTCTGTTACCTAGAATTCCGGACGATGGAAAAAAGTCCAAAAACTCCGTAATTCTCTGTGTCATCCACCATCGTCAGAACCCTTTCAATCTACCAATCTAGTATTATGTTCAAGACATCAAGAAAGCAACAGTAAACCTGTTAAGAAAACCTCAGAGACTTCTCCCTTCTTTCCTTGCCGGAATATTGACTAGAAATCGGAAGGTTTTGCGGCCGAATATCTCACGACAGGTGTTCTTGGTTCTCACCCGTCTCCTAGCGAATTCTGAGATGTTTCGCAAGTTCCTTCTGCACGCCATCAGAATTACACACCTTGCTGCGTAAAAGGTAAAAGGCAAAGTTTCCCTGTGCTTAACTAATTAAGCAGTACGCCATGAAGGTGTATAGGGATGGACGTATAGTTCCATATTTTCCTGACCCCGGCACTAGTTGGAGGTGAGTGGTCAGCTTCACGCCCCTGCTGCTTTACCCCCGAGTAAAGAGCTCCCAGTTCCCATTGTATATGAGGCCCCAGAGTCGGTGTGGACGAATTGGAGAGGAGAAAATTCTTGCCCCCACCGGTGCTCGAACTCCGACCCCTCAGCTGTCCAGCCCGTAGCCAGTCGCTATACCGACTACGCTATCCAACACCTTGCTGTGGGGGCCCCAAAATTATATTTCCATATTATGCATCTTTAAGTTAATCAAACAAGCAAAATTTCGTAGTTCTTGTCCGAAGGTTGTACAAAACGTGATATCTATCCTGATATAACAAATTACATTACTGAACACCGAGGCTAGTGAGAACCGCCGAGACCCTGAGAAACTTACATGACGGAAAATGTACCAGCCCGGTGGCTCGGTATGTCGTCTGGATTTTCTCTGTCTTCAAAGAGAACTGTACATACAGCGTTATAGAAGAGTTATATTTTTGCGATTACCTAGTAATGAGCGATGGACAGTGTTAGAACTCAAAACATAATTTTGTCGATTAGGTATTTGGAAAAGTATATACCAGTATATTGCAGCGGATTTGCTCAAATCGTTATTAGGTAATAGACTGGTAAACGCATATCACAGCAATGAATGCGCAACAATAGGGGGTCCATCGGTAGGCGATGCATGGGTGGACACGCCTGGTAACAATACATAATATCCGTTACTGAGTAGTTGATGTGTTTTTTGTGGGTGGTCCGTGCCGAGCCTATATAAGGATTAGTTCACTAGTTCCGTTCAAGTGAATTCTCTGTGGAAGGTACCCAGGGAAGTTCGCAGAAGACAAGAAGACTTCATAGTGATTTGAAGTGGTAGTTTCTGTGTTGAGATCCGTTGCTAGGAGACGACTAGTGGAAACAGAGAATCTTAGTGTGCGTGTAACGCAGGAAAGCAGCCATAGCATTGTATTGATTGTACTTAAGAAAGGTTGTAACCAAAGTGCTAATAGATCCGATCATCCGATACAGAACCCGACAAGTGACAATTTTGTATTTAACAGTAAATCGACACAAACAGTAAATTTATATCACAAACGTATATAATATTATCTGATTATGTTAATATCTGAAACTTGAAAGAACACAGAAAAGGCCATTGTACCTTGCAGATTAATAGACTTAACAAATTATAGACTGATTAATGTAATTTGTTTATATTTTTTATAAAATTATGCATTTGCTTAATTGATTATTACTTTAATGACTTTACAGTGTTATTCGTCATACTACAGACGCTGCGTGTATATGAAAATGAAAGTTTTAGCTCACAAATAAATGTCGACCTACACATCGCTTTAAATACACGTAACACGTGTACTTATACATCATCTTGAATTTGAAAGAGTTAAAATACTGAAGGTCTCAAACGCCAGATCACGAAGCCAAGCGACCTCTATTTCTGAACCATGCAGCCTGTTTTCCAGTACTACACTGCTTCGTCTCTACTGGGAAAGATTTATAAGATTATGAAACTGTTCTGTTGCTCGAGCTGTTCCTTCAAGCTGGATGCATTCTGTGCAAACTACGTACGCTAATTAGAATCCAGGCCAGCTCCAAACCTCTGGTTTATGCTAGTTGATTACTAATAACACGGTTCAGTACCCTGTAGCTGACTTGATGTCTGCCGATAACAGTGTCGCCTGTACTAACATCATATCTGACAGACTGCACGAAGAAACATATTGACTGCCAAGCCGGGAGCTGACTGGCTGACTGATTCCTTATGTGACCGCCTTAATTTTCGACTGACTCGCTAATCATCTGACTAACTGGCTGTTTCACTGTCTGATCGACTGGTTGACTGACTATGCCTGTATATGTCTCCGACTTCCTCTATGGCTGACTCACTCTCTGGCTACCTTACTGACTAGCTGGCCGAGTGACTTGAGTAGCTTCTTCACAGACTGGCTGACCATTTGATGACTGCCTTGCTAACTGTATATTCTGTTGACTTCTTCGATGGCTGGATCATTCCTTGTCTTCCTTACTGACCCATCGAATGAGTAGCCGGTTCATTGACTAACTCGCTGCATATGTCACTCCGTTCCCCGATGGCTCACTCATCCTCTGGCTGGGTTACTGACTAGCTGACTGACTGATTAGATGGTTCACCTACTTGCTGACTGCCTGACTGACTGGTCGGATACGTCGTTGACTCACCCGATGTCTTAGTGACTTACACCATGACTGGCTCGCTGACTTCTTGTTTTACTAACTGGCTGGTCAGTTGACTGAATATGTCGCTGACTGCCCGGCTAACTAAGCGATTCATTCACGGGCTGCTTCACTGAATAGATGTCGACTGACTTACCACTGCTAACTCTAAATAATATATTAAATTGAAACAAAGTCATTATACAAATCACACGCGTCACCATCACTATCAGTACATTCGTAAGCTTCGAAGCAGTGTGGTTAAGTTGCAACAACTTTCAGCAGCTTGTCCTGTGTCCGTAAACTGCTGGACAAGAATGATGGGCCTGACACAGTCCTTTCAAAGGACTTGCCTACTTCGTTTTCCGTTAATTTATGTTTGACGAAAAGTTCGCTCATCGACTTCAGGACTTAGAAGTCGCATTGTAAATTTAAGACCAATGTAGCGTAATAAAGGGAACTCTGGCGGGTAGTTGAGTTCTCTTGTTATTCCAAATAACCTGCCTGGAGTACCTGACATGAGCAACAACCATCACCATTTGTCTGGAATGGAGGCGTATAGGTGCACCCAAATACCTTGATAGAGTATTATAAAAAACGAAATAACGAAATAAATAATAACATTTGATGAGGATTATTTTATGTATAATTTAAAATACAAAACTAGTGATTATGAAATATTAGGACACAGTATGTCAGCCACAGTACTACATTAAGCGAAGAACCCAGCAGGATGAAGCACGACGCTATAACTACAACGCGCGTGCGCATCAAAGAGACCTATACACGTAATAGCAGCAACGAAAAAAAGCAGAAGTTTCCCCATTAGAAATATTTTAACACCTGATGATGGCCATATTGGCTGAAACATGTAGTGAACTTTTAAATTAAAACTTAAACTTTTGGGTTAACAAATATATGCACATAAGACTGTAAATAAGGTTTATAATAAACTACATTAAGCATTAGCGTATAAGCTATCAAATATTCAATAGGAGCATTAAAACGTCCCAAATACAAATACTGGAAACACCCAATGTGTTTTAAATGTAGATTTAATCCAATTCATACAGAAAAGATAGAAATCACCGGAAAAGTTCTAAAAATATGTATGTTTAGCACTGTTCAGGAATAGACACGATAAGTGCAGCTGTACACCCGTGCTAACACAATGTGTTCAGCACGGCACAAACAGGACATCGGGACCAGGGAACCACAATAACAGGAAGTGGGTTGCTGAAACGAGCTTTATGCATGGCTCTCAGCCAGATCGCGCTGTTTCAATGTCAGCAGTCACTATTAATGAAGTGTCCAGATGCGCACTACGCCATTCATTCAATTTGATTTGTCACATTTCGACTTTCGTCGCCATGTAATGGGGTTAATGGTTGCAGCGGCTCATGCGACAGCAGCAGGTGCACAATTCCAACAATAAATTTTCATTGCCTGGAAAAGAGATAAAAGAGCGACGTGTCTGGAGTTTGATCTACTCCCTCCTGGTGATGAATTGTTAGTTCGTAGGCTATTCGATAACGGTATATTAACTGTAGAGGGTACGTAACGTTAAAAAATATGAGGGTGTGATAAAGTACGACAAACTGGAATAGACTGATGACGTAGTTGGCGGACATTTCGGACTTCAGGAGCTGACAGTGTTACTAATTTTCAGGTAACTATCTGTGCCATGACTCAAAGCCGTTTCTTCGCGTGAAGTTTCAGTTTCGAAACGTCGCATATGTTATGCTAAACACGTAATAGAGAAGTTAACCAGCATCATGCGCGAACATTCTAGTTACGACAATGAACCTACTATGTATTTTTACTTTCGTTTTTATTACACAGGAGAGGACAGACTGCACAGACTGCCTTACGGGAATACGAAGCCTTCTTTCAGGATGTTAGCCCACTCTCCCTACTTTACTGCCTTATGCAAAGAGTTTGGAAGAATTTGACGGATTCTAAATAAACGCTGTGTCGCCGTCATGCCTAATGAATCCAGATAATCCTTGTTTCTCTTCATGCTTTGAATGAGAAGCTCGTCGCCGCTGGAACTTCTAGGAAGAGAGTCACTGGAATAGGGATTCTCTTTCTGACTGCTGCATGCTCGTTTCCTGCTTGACTTACTCTTGAACGCTCAAGATATGTTCCTCCGAATCGATGGTTAACTGTCTAAAGGTTCGACCACACAGAGCGCTACGCTATGTTCGCTACGTACGCTGTGTACACTCTGCGACACAGTTAACATAGGGAACATAGCGTACGTGGCGTATGGAAAGTCTGTGTGGCCAGTCACATTGGCAATAAAGGGAAATATTTTTCTGTTCGTATAGCGAACATAGCGTACGTAGCGCTCTGTGTTTCCGAACCTTAAGGATTACACGGCGATATATCCCCAAAGACAGAAATATTTTTTTTCCTTGGCACTACAGCTCCACCGGGCCTAGGCCTACCTCCATGAACTTTTCCGTCCACTTCGGTTTTTATAGATCTTACACATTCAGTAGGACTCCTTGGGTGGGCGATAAGCTCGTCGCAAGGCCTCTATCTGTACACAAACACTGAAAAACGCACACACACAAAACTAAACATCCATGCCCTGAGTGGGATTCGAACTCACGATCCCGGTTTCCAAGCGAGCGAAGACAGTACATGCCTTAGACCGCTCGGCTACCGTGACCGGCAGACAGAAATATTAATGACCACATCTGCGAGAACCTAAAATTGTACACAAGATATTTTAGTTTCTTTCTTGCTAGGTCTAATTCAAGGTCGGAGTTATTCTACGACTGGCGGTTTACCTCCAATCAGTCCGTCTTGGCGACAAGCCTCTTGAGAATCACGACCAGTAGTTTTTTTCCAACTAAATATTTGCGGTCATAGTCCTGATGTTAACATCCTCTCTGACGAGAGGATGTATCTATCGTTTACAATTGCTGCTGGGCCTCGCCAACGCAGTCATTCTCAGCTCCGAGTCCAAGGGGATTCATGACCATATTTTACTGTCTCAGATTCGGGAATCTCCCAACTCGGAGGGTCAGATCCCCATATTTATACCCCCCAGCAACAGGGTGGCCCGATTATACTCCCAGGTACTGGGTTCCCATTCCATCGCCTACTGACTTGCTAGGCCTAATTTTCCCGACGGCCCTCGCTATATACTCTCGCCAAGGAACGTATATAAAACACCGTTTCCAACAGTTCATATATTGTTGCGTACTGATTCGTTGTTGCAGAAGTGTGTTTTCCCAGCCATTGCCTAGCAGATGCTGTCTCTTCTGGCTTTACTATTCTGGCCTTTCAGCTCTCATGCCATAAAATGTTGCATATTATGAAAAGGGTCATATCTTTAATGATAGCTTCTTTGCATATATACCAAAGTCGTCTTCAATGAAATCGGTAAAACCTTCAATCGCATTCAATGATCAGGTTGGTCTAGCTGTAGCGCTGTGCACTTGTATACGGTAGGTGACCCGGATAGAATCTCGGCCACAACACAGGATATTCTGGCTGAATATTTCGGTGGTCTTCCTCTCTTCCTGCAGGCGAATGCTTGGGTAGCGCCTCGATTATACTACGACTGTTTCTTGCCAACTTATCGAGCCATCCATTGCTATACGGTCTAGACACTGAAATCTTCGTAAAATACTCGTATAACACACCAGATGAGCATTCCAACTCGTTTTATCTCCTGTTGATTTCAGAACTTTTCTTTGCAGTGTCTCTCTTTTCTTCTTTTTGTCTCATTTCTAACTCCTTCCTACGACTGCCTGTATTTTGTGATGTCTACAGCCATCTTGTACAGAATTAAACCCATAGCAATTGTTACTTGCACAGTTTATCCCTTTCTTTCTTTACCTTCCTTTGTGGTCTTAAGCTGCGGCCTTACATAGATAAAATAAACAAAGAAACCTATCCTCAGCTATTTACGTTTCGTAAACTCTTCTCGTAGTGTTTACGCGAAGTAGGATTTGGGAAACTCGATCTTCGACGGAAATAATAGGATTATAATCTCTAAAGAGCCGATCACAGTGACCGTGCGGTCTAAGGCATGAACTGTCTTCGGTCGGGGGAAAGCTGGGATCGTGGGGAACGAAACCCATTCAAGGCATGTCTGTCTGTCTATCTGTCTGTCTGTGTGTTTATTCCGTGTGTAGGTAGCGGCCTTGCGACGGACCGGTCACTCGTCCGAGGAGTCCTGCTTTCTGCGTAAAAAGATTAAGAAACTAAAGTAGAGACCAGAGTCCAGCAAAGGGCTGTAGAGCCATTGATGATGATGATAATGATGATGACGATGATGATGATTCTCTGAAGATGTAATTGGAACTAACTGAAAATGAAGTATGTGCACTTACCGAACGTACCCACACAAGTACTGCATCCCTCTGACTTACATAAAAGAATTTACATAATACGGTTAGCAAGTTAATTTTCCATAAAAATGTTTCATTACGTTTACCTTTGATGAAACAATAGCGATGTTAATGAAGAGTGGAAATATATTCCAGTTTATTACACACTCGCCAGATGTCAGATGCAAATAGTAATTTTTCTCAAATTAGCAGAGGTACGAATTGTATTTCAGCGTAATTTTGGCCATTTTCCTTCAAAGAGATATGGTGGGCATCAGTTTAGAGTTATTGGACTATGCAGTTGATCAGTTATAATATATATTCATGCACTAATCACCGACGAAGAAACACACTACCGATTGTCTTTCAGTTATGGAAAAATCATACACTTGAAACTTGCCATCTTCTGCAATATAGCGCAGTGCAGTCCGTACGAGCCGACGTTTCTTACTCGGCCGATTTTCGACCATGAAGATGGAGGTGATACGTTCCTCCGAAACGTCAGCTCATATACGGACTACAAGGCGCTATATCCAGAAGATGACCAATTACATAACTTTTTTTTTGGCCCTACAGCCCCAGTGGGCCTAGGCCTACCTCCATGAACTTCTCCGTTCACTTCGGTTTTTCTAGATCTTACATATTCGGTAGGACTCCTTGGGCGGATGATCAGCTCGTCGCAAGGCCTCTACCTGTACACAAACACAGAAAAAAGCACACACAAAAAATAAACATCCATTCCCTGAGTGAGATTCGAACCCACGATCCCGGTTTTCAAGCGAGCGAAGACAGTACATGCCTTAGACCGCTCGGCTACCGTGACCGGCCAATTACATAACTACCGCTGCGAAAACCTCAGGTCCTATAAATCATACGCTTATTTGTTATCGTCTTTATGTTCGCTACAGCACATTCACGGGTATTTACTTTACCAATGCGAGAAAACGCAGTTAGGACCTTAGAAGCTCTCCGTTCCGGAGTTTCGCGTTTGAATACGCGCACTTGTGACAGGGCTGTCGCCATGTCTGTCAGTTGTCTGTCATAGGACTTGCATCACGAGTGCCTTGGCAAATATATCTGGCATGAACGTCAAAAGTTAAACTGACTCAGCAGTCCTACACGCAGTTAACGAGACAAGTGTTTCAACTCATCTCCCTCCTTTCAAAACATATCTTGTGTATATTCAGGAGAGCATTTAAAAACCCTGATACGTATGGGGCGGAAGGATCACGGAGATTTCAAACATGCGTGATACAGCATACAACTGTTTCCAAATAAGAGATTTATTTTACGTGCTATAATTTGTGATGGATATTTCTGCGATAATTAAAGAAAGTACATAATATTAATCGCGTAATAGGCACGTCACGTCTGTCTGACCATTCATCTACATATCAGCAACTTTGATCTCAGGATCAAATCAACTTATTTCAATTACACCTCATGACTCAAAGTACGCGGGTTACACGGGTTCAAACCCGGCGGAGGTCGTGGAATTTTTAAGGCCGGAAAAATTCAGGGAACAAGTCCTCCGGGAGGGACTTTAAGCAGTGGGTCCCGTGTCGTAGATTTACGGCACGTAAAAGATCCTTGTGTCTCTAGGAGACCTCTGAGCAAAATTAAGCAACAATTTCCCGCCCAAGTAGTTTCCAATGCCTCTGGTAGATGAGGGAAATATCAGGTACCGACGGCCGACCTCGTTGGCTGAACGAGGCTGATAGCACGCACCAGTACCGGTAGGGTATGGCGACAGTAGAAATTAAAGGGGGACGCACAATGGACCAATAACTGGTCTAAGTGCATGGGGAAACCCACCCCCTCTAATAATAATAATTCAATTAAATTTGGCATGCGAGTCCCAAATTAGCCTTTGTCAAGTGGATTTCATTCTGGAACTTATCGGTCAAACGCAAATCTCCGAAATCTAGATTTATGCTTCCACTACCTTGATATTATGCACAAACCATATTCTTCACTAATTATGGACTAACAAACTAGTTAACCGCTCAAAAAAGTACATTCTTTGAGAATTAATATTTCCTGCGAAGTGAATAATCATTAAGCTGTTTATCGAATTCACTACCTTTATGGAACCTGAATATCTGTCATGCCGATTACAATGGCCGTGCAGTCTAAGACATGAACTATCTTCGCACACTCGAACGCTGGAATAGTGGGTTCGAATCCCACTCAAGGCATGGATGTCTGTGTTTGTGTTGTTCTGTGTAGGTAGCGGCCTTGCGACGGGCTGATCACGCCTCCAAGAATTCCTACCGACTGTGTATAGGATTAAAAACCGAAAAAGGGGCCAAGGTTCAACAAAGGGATGTAGAGCCATAGACAGAAAGAATATTCGTCATAATGGTGAGAAAAGTACGCCACTCGACCCTGTACAGACCCATTTTATCACAGTTTACATCGCCATGTTTCACGTATATAAATCAACTTCTATAAATTCTGCTATCAATTACTCGGTATTTCGAATTGCTAACCTTCGGAGTTTTGCATCAAAATTTTACGATTATTTCTTTGGTCCCCATGTACCGCGCGTCTCGCCTTTCTTTACTTAATCATCAAGACACTATTAGATATAGAGCTGTGTCTGCCTTCCTAGTCAGTACAAATATTCAAGATTGTAAACAAAGGTTACCTTCATAATACGAACAGAGCGTACTGAGTGGTTTCAGAACTAGTCCACTCATATAAGAAGCCGGATATCGGCCATGGTTTATGCCGCTGTTTGGGAGAAACGTCCTTCAGTTGTTTTATACAAAGAGCATTATCTAACACACGAACCTAGAATGAGGGACCTGAACAAATTATAAGGGTAAGGCTCTCCCACTACTAGCGATTTATATAAGGTTCTGAATTGATTTCAAATGTTCGAGGGAAATATTTCAGGCAAATTTAATAAAATTACATTCTCTTTACAGTCTCATATGATCGAAATTTCATAAAAGCCATTCTTTACGTTTCTGATAGTCTAAGGAGTAGGGCACAAAAACATAAAGCGTTGACACTGTACATCTGTTGCAATGTAACTGGGACTCTGAAGAAAGCAGTCTTCTGGGATGTGGTGTTAACCGACGTTTCGGAGGAACGTATCGCCTCCATCTTGAGGGCAGAAGGAAAAATAAGAAAACCGCAAGCGAAGAGACCGTGAGAACCGGTACAAGCAGACAAGATGGAAGCGATACTTTCCTCCGAAACATCGGTTAGCACCACATCTACGCGGTGCCACATCCCAGAAGACTGCTTTCTTCGTAATCGCCGCTGTAAAAACCTCAAATCTTACATAACTGGGACTCTGTTTAGAAAACTTAACTGTCCTATATTGCGTAAACCTACAGAAGTAACTAACGTCAGGAGTTAACTTCTTACAGTTAATTATAAACATTGAGAATATGTATAAAGCCCAACGAAACTTGTTATGTAATGGAAGAAAGCTACTGTTTCTGATTTGTGAAGCCCAAGGGAAGTTTATAGCGGAATTTTTATTTCCGTTAAAGAGCAAAAAATAACAGTTAAAAGACAATTTATGAGGAGAACTGAAAACGCATTCTCCTTGAGGGATGCAAAAGTCAAGTAAGGCCTTTTTGCCCTTTGTCCTCAGAAGTTCTTACCGAAAGAAACGAAAGCAGGAGTGTCCAACATAAACTGACGATACGGCTTAAAAGTGCCCTAAGATTTGTCTTTCATGCCATACATTTATGTGTTCGCCATTATGCTTTTATACAGGAATTCGACTTCTTCCATAAGTGAAATAATAGTGAGAGTTTGGGAGATTTGATTACGACATGAAGCTACAACTTCAACTGGAATGTCATATTATTGTGATGGCGTGCTTTATCTCTAGAACGGTTAATCACACAGGAAAATGATTCGGATAGCGCATTATGCACGCTTGGACTCAAAATTTAATTATGATTCAATTTCATTTCTGTAAATATGTGGCAACCTCTTCGTCACATCCTTGGAGGTCTTCGCTCCTTTGGACTTATATTCACACACACTATTCCTGAGGAATTGAATTTGGGGATAAGATATTAGTTGTAACAGACCCGTTGCCAAGCAATGGCTAGGTACAAGTCGCGTGACGGCAGCCGCACTTACACACAACAATGGAACGTGCCACGCCGCATGACCACATACATCATCACTTGTTAGGCGATGGTGCAAAAAATACCCATCCGCGACAGCAGTGACGTCACGTAACTACAGGAGCACTGTTGGAAGTGGGGTCTTCTTTGCTGTCCGCCCCAAAGCTATATCACGAGGAGCAACAGGACATAGTCGCCAGCCTGAGAGAACGTGAGCCCGGGAGCAAAGGAACGTCCAGTGTTGGAAGGCGTTATCGGCAGAGCAGTGTAGACCGGGACTGGGAACACTAGTCTGTGTGTGACAGTGATTTGTAAAGTGTAGATACGAGTTGTTTAAGAGTCTTGAGACGGCGGTTAGTGAGTGCAATTCTGGAGTCGCAAGGGCGTGTGGAATAGCTCTCGCTACACGTATGACCAGGCGACGCCTAGTTGAGTCGTGAGATGGGCGCCAGCCAACGAGAGCAGGAGCTGTGCAACACGGAAACTGAGGAATCTACGACATTGGAAACCGTCACCAGGCGACAACCAGTGAACGTAACAGACTGGGAAGACATATTGCGTACTGTAGTGAACTGTAGAGTGTATGAATTAGCGATGGCATCAGAGCTATACGTACTTGAAGTTATGAGTTTCAAGAGTCCAATAAATCTGATTACCAATCCAAACCCGTCTATGGTCATTTAACACGTGACAGTACTAAACTGCCAATATCACGCGAAGTCGAATGTTATTATTTGTGCGCCATGAGATCGGAGGAACATGAAGGAAAACCTATTGTCTCGCAATTCATTTGAGGGAACTGAATAGAGACATGAAGTCAATACCTCGGTGAAATAGCTGGTGCACCGTCTGAGATTTGAATCCAGTGCCCCGGCCACAAGAAAGATAAGCTAAGGTCCAAGGTTAGAATCTCGGTCACGACTCTGACTATCCTGAGGGCGTTGTCGTAGTCTTTCTCAATGCTGCTGGTAAATTCCGAAACATATTACAATATGGGTCACGACTCCTTCCTCCCATATTCCAAACTTCAATTCATATTCATACCAAGCACGCTGGTTGCTAAGCAAAGCGAGTAAAGAGCGGTTGCTAAATAAAGCGAGTAAACAGTGGTTGCTAGAGACGACGGCTCACTTCGGCTCCGCTCGGCACGTCACCGCTGGCGGAGGGGGGGGTCCTCCATAGCGCAACACGTCACACTTTCATTCGACTGTACACAAGATATAGTTGGCAGTGATTTGTTAAATACTCCAAATAAAATAAAATAAAAACAAAGTTTGAGTTAATCTTTCCATGAATTAAATTCATCTCATGTGTTAAAGCTGGGCCTTAAACCCGAAGCTTTAGCATAGGCCTACTTGAGCTATATTGGTAAGTAGAATTATTTACTTTGTTGAAAGCCTGAACGTACTAAAATTTACACATCAAACGAGAGAAGGAAGTCACATTTCATAATATATCTCCTGGCCCCACCTTCCAACCCACTAAATTTAAAAACACACAGACCTACATATATATGTATGTATGTATGTATGTATGTATGTATGTATGTACACACGTACAGATACGTACTGTCGCGTGTATGAGTGAATATAGATATATTTTGGATTGGAAACTGAATTTATTGACCACTTATAAAACGTAACTACAAGTTACTACAACACGATCACTGAACTCGACGCTTCACAAATCTCTGCAGCACCCGCTAAACTTTTACAGTCTGCTTTCACTAGTCGCTTCCCGGTAACGGATCTTAACTATGGAAAATCTTCCGCTTCTGTGTCCACGTCGTTACTGTCCGGCGAATATACCACAACTACACTGTTGCTCCAATTGACTAACTCCCAGGCTGGCGGACACCCTACACCAACCTCCTGCTCTTCTCCTGTCTGTTCCGCGGTCGCTACCTAGCAACGAGTCTGATCAAATGCATACACGTATACACACAAAAAATATATACATACGTGCTTATGTACATGGACACAAATGCACACACATACACACACATCTGCACATATATACATCACACAAACACATGATGGAAATATTTCAAATGCGTATGTAAGGCAGAAAAAATATTTGCTAAGAGTTCAAGAAAACCCTGATACTCGTATTTCAATTATACTCTTAGTCAAAGGTGCATTAACAACGCATTCGAAAGTAATTATATTAATGTAATATACTCGTATATATAAGTAAATAATAACGTTGCACTTGCTTCCACATGTTCAGTGCTCATGCTATCATCTGCCTCTACAAATATTACATTTTCTCTTTGCCCCGGGGATCGTTGCTGTTTTAATATAATATATGCCATAATTCTAGTATAAGTCTTCAGGTTTTACATTTTCACTTTAAATCTAATTTATCTTTTACAGAGTTGAAGGCTGAATGGAATAAAAGCCAATCCAACAGAAAGAAGTTCTGACAAAGCAGGGTTTTTGGAAAATACACTTTCTCAAAATGCATGGATGTTACAACGGCTGGAATTAGTAACAACACAGTATTATGATACAAACTACCTGACTTCATATAATCAGCGTAATTTTTATTTCTATCATATCGTTGATATAATAATTAAACATCATCGAAATCATTCCCAATAATAAACTAGTCTGAACGTTATATAGGATTTGGGATTCTCATAGCGGTGATTATGAAGAGTTCTATCTTCTGTGATATATCGCAGCGTAGTCCGTTGAAATTCAAAAGATGTTTCGGAGGAAAATATCACCTGATCTTCAGGATCAAAGAGTAAGCGAAGGAAGAAACCAACATGAAGCAGGCAGCACGGAGAGCTTGTTGCCTTAGTACCTAGCAAGATACAGGTAGGATTTAAAGCTTGGTAGCTCCTGGAAGAAACGCAGTTTGCTCACCAGTTTTGAAGCACAGCGATTTACATTTCATACATTTCATGCGGCGGGATGTGTTTCAGAACATGGCGGTCTTATATGCCAGTGTTTCTCAACCGTTGGGCCGCGGCCCGGTACCGGGCCATGGCATCAATTTTACCGGGCCCTCGATTTATAAAAGAAAGAACCACGGTGTCACAAAGGTTGAGAACAATTGCTATATGGTACACTGGACTTCCTAATTATAGCGTCATAACCGTAACATCATTAATTCATCCATTCATCCATTCAACAATTGCTCTACATCACTTTGTTGGGTCCTGGCCTCTCTTCAGCTATGTAATCTTTTTATACAGATGGTAAGATTCGTTGGATGAGTGATCAGCCCATCGTAAGCCCGCTATCTACACACAGGGCAACACAAATACAGAATAAACGCACACAGATATTCATCTGAGTGGGATTCGAACTCACGATCCCAACATTCGAGCGAGCGAAGACGGGTCATGCCTTAGACCGCGCGGCCACTGGAATCGACAACCGTAACATCAGTACTGTGAAGAGTAGTAGTTTCAATGGTTAAGTGTACATTTATTATGTGAGAAAGGTAAATATCTCAGTGGACCGAGACCTCCAACTCTTCTGACTGATTTGTTTGAAATTTTGATAGAAAATGTGGCGCTCGAGGTCTATGAGCGCGATTCGTAAGCTATAGAAATAAACTCGTGGTGCCAAATGTGGCTTCCCTCCGGCTCGGCGTCATCGCCCAATCCTGCTGTTTTTATTGAACAAGCAAATTCCTGTCATTCGCTCACATGCGTGTGGGTTGTTTCAAGGAGACGCTTTTTGCATGCTTGGCCATTTGCCATGGCCTAAATAAGATTGAGTCAATTAAGCAACACACTACTCCGTTGCTGATTTAGACGCAACAGAAGAATTTAATAGGCTATTTCTTAAATTTTGAAAGGATTTCCTTAATTCAGATCACTACCACGTTTGAACTATTAATAGTCTGCCTTTGTACCAAAGGACGCCCTCTATTTCCCTTCAAAAGAATTAATATGTACCACCTGCTTTAACAGTATGCCTCTGAACTATTAACTGTTTGTCCTTGTTTCAAATGACGCCTTCTACTATCCCTTTGAAGAGAGTTAATACATACCACCTGGTTTAACATTACAAAATTACATCGTGCCCACAGAGTGCGTTTGTGTGTTTGGTTTGAGTCTCACAACCATCAGCGATTAATTCCCTAATCAGGTAAAAGTGGATGCACTACAAGACGGACACTGTATATATATCATGGTCCCTAATCATCATTAACTTGTATGTTTTTATAATGGAGATATAGTGTAATTTCTGTTAGGTATGAATTAATGTTGATATATTATTTAGATAAATTCCATGCTTTGAAGGGCTAAATACTTTAACAAACATAAATAATTTTAGGTTACATTTAACAACTGAAGGTCACTGGAACTGACCGTCATAAATTATTCACAAGTCACTCTTCTGCCCTGCAAGAAGAAAAAAAGAAGACCAAAGACTCGCTCCTTACACGTAAAACACTCTTGCGGAAAACGTCAATACCAAGCAGTGTGCATGGCGCGTCAGATGTGGGTAAAATTTAAGAAACACAGACCACGTTACAGAACCTGACCTTTGCACCAATCATTCTATTAGATCTCCCCAAAGCCGGTGATTATTATTTCTTATTTTTTTAACGATCCGAAGGTCATAGCCAAGGAGTAACAGAATATTCCGCGGAGCTACCTGATGTCTCCCAGTTGCTGAATGCCATTCTGCAGACCATGGGGACCGAGGCAGCTACGTACAGAGTAGCGAAATATCCTCAAACTCCCGATGTGGAAGACTTGGTTGTAAAATCTTGTAGCAGGATGGGTGCTTACCAAAGTTTCGAAGGAACATACTGCCTCAGTCGTCATGGTGGAATATGGAAGCAGAATGTTCCTCTGACATTTTAGCAGCTGCCTACCAGTCTATACGGTGTACCGCAATATAACCTTCACCTCCGCGAAAATCTTGAATCTCATAGCACCTACCACTCTCTTGTATTCTTGAGGGTTGAATCCTATGGCTCGTACAATGGTGCTAATCTCAATAATATTATAATCCTTGGCATTCTGATAAGTATTTTGGAACGAAAAAAAGGTAAGGAATGCGACATACAAAAAGACCTTCAATGGCTTTCCTACTAACATCCTATATGCATTCGTCTTCGCCCCAATTTGTGCTACATGCCCTGCCCATCTCATTCTCCATGACTCGATCATTCTAATTATACTTGGAGAAGAGGGCAAATTATGAAGATCCTCATTATGCAGTATTCTCCAACCTCCCGTCACTTCATCTCTCTTCGGTCCAAATATTCTTCTCAACACCTTGTTCTCAAACACCCTCAGTCTGTGTTCCTCCCTTAATGTCAAAAACCAAGTTTCACACCCATACAGAACCACAGGCAAATTACAGTTTTGTACATTTATACTGATTTTTATGTTTCTAGACAGCAGACGAGAAGACAAAAGGTTCTGGACTGAATGGTAACAAGCATTACCCGAATTCAATCTCCTCTTAATTTCCTCCTCAATCAAATTCTTATTGGTTACTGTCGTGCCCAAATATTTGAAATGTGCCACATTTTCAAACGATCTGTTTCCTATCTTTATGTCATGATTTTGCCCTGCAATCTGGTGACAAGACAGCAACATGTACTTACTTTTCTCCGTGTTTACACATAGACCAAGCTCCTTACTACCGTCAATTAAAGTTTATGTGTTTCTCTCTATGGTATCTGTATTATCATCCAGTAGATTCACATCATCGGCATAGACCAACAACTGATGTTCCCCATTTAATTTCGGTTCCACATGGTTTTCCTAGACCTTCCTAATAGCATATTCTAAAGCAGAGTTGAATAGAAGTGGCGACAAATCATCTCCTTGTTTTAAACCATTCTGGATAGGAAAATTATCAGACAAATGTTTACCTTACGGATTTTACTAACGTTCCGTTTAAACACATTTCTATCAGCCTATCTAGTTTCATGGACTCACCATACTCTATGAGTATTATTGTAAAAACTCCATCCGAATTGAATCATAGGCTTGGTCATCTGGTAAATAAGCTTAAAATAAAAAATTAGGATATTAATCAGTTTTACAACATTTCCAATCGGATTTCTGTGTTGATTAATGTTGTCAGCAATCTCTATTATTCTTCAGACCGAATAAATATATTTGTTGCGACGGCGGTTGCTAGATAATGGCCGCTAACACATAATACGCATCAACGGACTAACTAGGAAGCGGTGTCCTCTATGCGATCCGTGAGACAGCTACGTGACGAAACAAGAGAAGAGCTGTTGGGAGAGGTGTTTGACTCGCGGTCCGTGTCGAGGTCTTATAAGCAGGACAAGTCTAGATTTTAGTCAGTTGTGAGACAGTCGCAGGTTAGTAAGGACGTAAACACGGAAATTAAGGGATCAATGGCGTTGGAAGTCGTCACCAGACAACGACTGATGAAGACACAGCAGACTGAGAAGACTTAGCACGTGCTGTAGCGAACTGCTGAGTGTGTGAATTTGCGATAGCGCTATAGTTACTTGTATTTACGATCCGTAAGTGTTCAGTAAATCGAATTACCAATCCAAACCCCGACTATGGTCACTCATCATGTGACAATATGTATCTTAGTCGGGGTTCGAGACTGGAATTTTGGCAATTCATAGTCGGAAGTATGAGGCTTTACTGACCGTGTGATTTTAAATGTACGTATTTTTACACGATTAATTCTGTAGATGCCTATCCAGTTACGAACATCCAGTGTTTACAGAATCTAGTAAACCTAGACGAAAAAATAAATATAAAATCGACCTTGAAGTTAAAAGTAGGAATACCTCGTGCTTAACTTCATTGTTTTGTGCATCTAATTTGCGTCTGGAATGGAAACGAATGAAAAACAATGTCTGTTCGCTCTTTGTCTCGGAAGCCGCCCTGTAATCCTCGTAATACAACACAAGAGGCTGACATTTTGCTGCGGTGGAAACAATCATCACTTACAAAGGGGGGCAATTATGAAATCTGTAACGTGTATTAAGGCTACCGTTGATAACGAAGATGTTTGTACTCTTATTAGCAACTCATTAAAATTGGACGCAGATGATCTTTATGTCTCGCCAGATATCTCCTCATGAACAGTGCGTCTTTTTTTTATGTCTCGACCTGCTTAGCAAAATTCACTTCAAAGCACTAAGTATACTTGACGAGCATCAGACGCCACGAGAACTGCCAGACTATTTTTTTATGACGGGGTTATGACTGTTGGCATTCTGCTCCTCTACAGAAATAACTTTCTGATGCGACTAGAGTACATTCTGCTTTTACTTTGATGCAAAAACAACAAATATCGTTCTCATGTAGCTTTTAAACTCAGTTTATACATGTTTAATCTATAAGGCACATCAATCCACAGAAAATATTTTACAAATAATCCAACTATTGGTCTTGTATAACTAAATATATTTTACATCCATTGCGTTAATAAATTTGATATAGAACAGAATACAAATCAGGAGTCGGGATAGCTCAGCCGGTATAGCGGCGGGCTACGAGCTGGATGGTCCGGGTTCGATTCCCAGCATTGAAAGGCTTTCCTCCCCTCCACAGTGCCCATACCGAATCTTGTGGCCACCAAGCCTCATATCCAATGAGTACGGAGGAATCTTTCCCAACAAAAATTATTTAATTAATTCCTGGTACTCATTTCTGTTAGAGGCTGAGTGAACACAAGGGCCATAGTGCGGCTGGAAGGATTAGGTCAACTGAAAAAAAATCCAATGACCTCATCGAGATTTGAACCCGCGATCTTCCGGCTTGTAGCATAGCCCCTCAACCAACTACGCTACCGCGTGAGTTGTTACGTACTCTTTATATTAACTTCGGGCTTCAAAATCGTAGCCGCGTGCTCTTCATACTTTCCCTTTCCGCCATTTCAGTTGATCAAAATTAATCTCCTTACTTTGAGAATCCTCAAATTTCCTTTCCAAATTATGCAACCGGCGATTCATTACGGAGTTCTGCGGCTCTTGTCTACATTAGTTACGAGAAATAACAAATACTTTTCTTGACACCCACGCTAGTGAGCACTGCTCAAACACTCAATAAATTCCAATACGAATATGAGGCCGTTGGCTTCGGATGTCCCTGCCGATCTTCTCTCGCTTTCTTCAGGCTTCGCAGGGTTAATAATGACAGGGCTATTCCGGCTTACCCTTAGTACATAATCACTGGCAATTCCTACTAAGCTAACGCCAGTCGTGCGGAATATGAAAGTACACAAAACATTTTTGTTTTGCAATGCAAGCAAGGAATTCAGTTCCAGTGTCTGTAGCATATGCAGGAAGATGGGGAAGAGTGAGATCCAGCTTGGCACTGGATCCAATAAAGTCAGAAATGGTGCTCCGAAGATGAGAAGGATGTCAGATACTCGTATCTATGAGTGGGAGCCCGGTGGATGCCAGGCACGAAAATAGTTAAACTAATAAACTCGTCCATCCTTTTGTTCTGTCTGACAGAGATGTTTACTATTCTTAATGCAAGAAAGGCGTACATATAAGCCGATTGTGTTTCATCCGTTTGCTTATTTTAGCATTTCCAAGCCTCACATTATAGCTATGAAGGTGTTTAAAATATCCTGATTCTGAGTGACGTAAAATAATAATAATAATAATAATAATAAACTAAACAATGGCATTAAAAATTAAAATAACAAGGAGTATAATTTTGTAACTTTATTTGTCTGAAATACTGGTGTGATTTTATTACTTCATTGTATAAATATTCATAGCTTTCAAATTCGGGAATGAAATCTCGATAAATTTTTACACATAAAAAATGTAAAATTCGAGTTCTAGATGAAGCGGTTTAATACTCTTTTTATTACTTTACTAAATTTTAGAGGGCAGGGTTCACCTGAAGAAACTCGAAGAATTACTGAAAACCTCAGCTACTGGAATTCAGTCAAAAAAGTTCTCTGGCTCTGCTGTCTGTCTAGTATATGTTGGTTTCTTGCTTAGCTTACTCTACTACGCTGAAAATGGAAAGCTATGTTACTTCGAAACGTCGATTGACTTTCACCTGGCTACATGGCATTATATCCCAGCAGACAAAAATCTTCATAGCCACTGCTCTGAGAACTTCAAATTCGACATCATTAAGGGAACTTAGGGATTAGAAACTTAGTCCGCCTACGTCGGCGTCATAACATGCAGACAGGGGAGGGCACGGCCTCGAAGCCGAAGAACAGCTGATAGGACTCACTCATTCTTGTGAAATGTACATTTAATTGTCCCTGATCAACCACGGGTTTCACAACTGCGGACTTCCACTTATATCGAGTTCTTCTTTATGTATACGTCATTCTATTATGTGTACACCCATGACGAATTCATAACAGTGCTGTAATGCTATGGGCCCGGGATAGCGCGGTCTGTATAGCGACTGGCTACGGGCTGAACGACCGAGGTGTCGGAGTTCGAGTCCCGGTAGGGTCAAGAATTTTTTCTTCTTCATGTCGTCCAGACCGGCTCTGGGGCCTACCCAGCCTCCTATCCAATGGGCACCGGGGTTTATTTCCCCGGGCATAAAGCGGCCGGGTTGTGAAACTGACCACTCACCTCCAGCTAGTGTCGAAGTCAAGAAAATATGGATCTATACATCCACCCCCAAGCGTTCATGGCGTAGTGCTTAGTTCGTTAAGCATAGGGATTACTTTACCTTTATTGTAATACTGTAACGAAATCCGACTTGAGCTTTCTAGCTCAAGAAACGCCATATAAAAAACATAAAAAGTCACATGTGTATGCGTAGTACGTTTTTGTTTTCCTGTGGGTCTTAGAGCTGCTCCCTAATGTGTGAAATTTTATTATAAACATTCTGTATTTAGCGAATGAGGAGATAAATTGGTTAGTCTCCGATAGATGTTAAAATTTTCCCTCGTTCTACTAACCGAAACTCCCAAAAGGTTTTATTCTTGCAACTGCGGTTAACCAAACCGCTTTCTGAGGAATGTAATTCTCGCTTCTCATGATGGGCTGCTCCACATTGAAAAAAAGAGCGTATAGCTAATGAGACGTGAGTCAAATGATTTTTTGCTAGAATTATAATATTTGTTAGACAGTTGGGAATGGAAGTTCAGGACTGAACCAGGCCTACGCGAGAAACGTTCACTAAATGTACGTTACCCCTATTCTTAAACACCAAATACTGTCGAAGTTTAGGGGCCTAGAAATAAATTATATTCCTAGGCACTAGAAACAGGTTTCGGGATTACTGGACTTTCGGAAATTGTCCACCGTCAGGTATTCCAAAAATACAGCGTTTCGGAAACTGATTCAGTTCCCGAAAAGTTACTTTTTTTTTAGAACAGCAGATGCTGGGAAAAGTCCAAACACCCAGTAATCACAAGTGTAATACACCATCATCCCTTTTTAGAATTTACTAGATAGAGATTTCTTGCTAACTTAATCTTCCGGCCACCTCACTCACTTCACCCTATACCACTGCATGTATCAGAATGGCTCTGAACAATGTAAAAGAATTCCGAATGTCCCTGAGCAAACCGAACCCCAACCGTCCTGTCTGTCCTCATGAGTAAGCAAACGTGCAAGTTATGTTGAATGTTGTTCTTTTGGAACCGCTCCCTTTGATTCGATATCTTACTGTTGCAATATTTCTTTAAAACTTGTCTCTGGTCGTAGTTCTGCGAACACTTTCTCCTTGTTCATTTGCTTTCTATTCTGTAATCTATGCCAGAATAAATTCCAAATACCAAGAGTATGGAGGGGATAACATTATTTAGCGTCACAATATGACGACTCTGAGGTGAGGTACTAAGACTATTATAGGCTATATTTAAGGCATAAAATAAAGATTCCATTATCATGTTGGTACTTATGTGAAATAACTTTCGTAAAATCGTAAGCGCTCCTAAAATCCAAATGTCGTATGCTTATTCGCGAGACCCACAAACAACGTAGTTACTTTCAGTGTATGACAGATTGGACTAATCCTCATCAGCTTCGACGCATCAGTCGATAACACGTGTACATACATTGTATAGCATGGATTTTATTTCCCATTGTTTTCTGCTGTAACGATTTGTTTTAAGCGATATTTAACCCACTGCTTTAACTGAAAAGAAAGTAAAAACGGAGAGTAATGACTTCAGGACAAACAAAGCTGAAGGAAAATTCGCAATTAAATAAAGTAAAGAATGTGATAAATAAAAGGAAAAACAAAGCGTGTGAGGCTTGAAGATACGAAATAAATTAATTTTCCCGAGAGACTTCACGTGCACAACTAGAAAGTCATGACCAGATGTCGGCATATACCGTGTATAACAAAGGAGCAGGTGTAGTCCTGCTTTGCCCACTATGTTTTATTTTATTTATTGTGGTTCATTCACTCATTTCCCTACTCTGCCAAAAGTCCATGCGGTGTTGTGCTTAAACATAGGGGCATATTTTACTTTCACCTATGTGCAATATCCTCCCATCCTAGCCTTTTTAATTTCAAGTCGCGATCATAACGTTCTAATAATCGTAATGTTTCAGAGGCAAGTGTTCAAAGTCGACAATAATGAAAATATAATCAAGCATGTCGCCCTTTAACAGTGGTAAAGGGAAAGTTGTCCTGTACTTACTTCATTAAACACTACCCCACGAAGACGTATGGGGGAGTGGATGTATAGACCTACATTTTCTTGACCTCGGCACTAGATGAGGGTGAGCGATCAAATTCACGCTCCGGCCGCTTTACCCCGGCGAAAGAGGCCCCGGTACCCACTGGACAGGAGACTGGGTGATCCCCAGAGTCGATTTGAACGACATGGAGAAGAGAACATTCTTGACCCTACCAGGACTCGAACTCCGACCCCTCGGCCGTCCAGCCAGTAGCCAGTCGCTATACCAACTGCGCTACATCAGTACGGCATAAAAGTTTCTTAATTAAACACCAATTTATGNGATTTGTCATCCTTATGTCGTATCTCAATACGCGAGTCACACCTATCTTCTTCTATCGGAGTATTCTTCCTACTTTTATGTGTGTATTGTGCTTTGTGTTGTGTCTTGCTCCTGTGACTGCGTGTGTTATGTGTGTTTTAATATTTTTAATATTTAAAATTTATCAATATATATGATGAATATATATTTTAGTTATTTTAGTATAAAGACAACAGGGCATGCAATGAAGTAGTTCGACGTACATCGAAAAGCACCTGAAGATGGCACTTTTGTGCTGAAACATGTAGTGCAAGAGAGAAGAGTAAGGTGAATATATGTATGCACTGTAAGACGGTTAGAATAAATCATGGACATAAATATCAAGTATTCAAAAAAAAACTGAAACGCACAGTCACGTGATTCAGAAAGTGCAGAATTTTCACTGTTGTCAATTTCGCGCAGAAACTTCAGTCCACTTATTTAATTGTCAGATCTTGCACGAAGTTTATGTATCGTCAGATGCGTTGTAACAAGTTCATGAACCGCGGACTGGAAATGTGAGGGAAGGAGACGTAAACTGCATCCTACACCTGTTCCCAGAATTTGATTGTAGAAACAAAGGAAGATCAATAAGCAGTGCGGGAATAAACGGCGCCACAACCGAAATTCGAACCTAGTAACTCTTGAATAGAAGTCTTCGCGGCTACCGCTGAATTAATCATCTAGCTTACGTATAATGGAGTTCATTATCGTTGCTCTGTGTCACTCATCGCTAATTCCACAGGTTCTATTACAACTCTAGATAAAACAGCAATGTCGAACCCACTAAAATACTTTTTGCTTACATGTAGTTTCCCCCTCTACGATGGTTTATGCAACTGTCTTAATTGTAACCTAGCTAGCCCGTAATGTAACAGCCTTTAATTTGGTAGGCACTTCTATCACGGTATTTTGATGCTCCCTGTAGATGGCTCTTACTTTGTTATCGTTACTTCCGCCCCAGTGCGTCAAGAACAACAGCCTCGGCCGCATACCCCCCTCCCCTCCTTCAGACCACATTTCATGATGGATTAAATTGCTGTTAGGGAAGAAGAAATGTTGCGAGAATATGACACGCTAATCTCTGCCATTAATACTGGATTACCTTACTACATTAATTCCAAGCTGCAGCCAGTAGCCGTTTCGTTTGCTCAAATACAAAAGCAATTGGACATAGCAGATGCTGCCCGCGTGTTCCCAGGCCTGTACCGGCATAATCAATGGCATTTTAGGAACTGCAATACAGCGACAGTAACCAGATTCCATTGTTTGAAAAAACGAATACATGACTAAAGCAGATAATATTGTAAGCAACAAAATAAATATGAACTGCTATCCGCTCAGAGACCGCCTCTGTGGTCTAGTGGTCAGCGTTCCTGGCTACAGATCCAGAGGTCCTGGTTCGATTCCCAGCGCTACCAGATTCTTTCGGAGAAGTACTGCGTCTGGAACGGGGCCCACTCAGCTTCGTGATGATAATTGAGGAGCTATTTCCAGGAAATAGCGGCTCCGGTCTAGAAAACCGAAATTAACGGTCGTGGGGATTCGTTGCGCTGACCACGCGACACCCTCTATCCGAAAAAGTTGACATTAAACTTCGCCGACAAGCGGCGGTCGCTCGGTCGGTATAGTTCGCTTGTGGACTAAAATCACAGAGTTTATCCGCTCAGAAAGTACACTTAATTTAAGTAAGAATAAAAGTATTCCTGTAACAGGGCTTGGAGACCCATAGGGTTGTGAGATGTTGAGGTTCCCATATTTTCTAGACAATCGGCTCATAGATGGTGGCAAGGTTGTCAGCCCTATGCGCCGGCCGCCCTTTACCCCCAAGAATATTCCTGGTACTCATTTCTGTTAGAGGCTGAGTCGACCCCGGCTCCATAGTGCGACTGGAAGGATTAGGTATATTGAAAAAAATCCAATGCCCTCATTGGGATCCGATCCCGCGACCTTCCGGCTTGTAGCATAGTGCCTCAACCAACTACGCTACCGCCCGCCCTATAATTAATTTAACTGGATCGAATTAATATAAAATTTTAAATCATAAGCAGCAAGATATATGGGTGACATTTTGGAATCAAATATGTATATTTCAGATATAAATGTTCGAAACGTGTTTCTTACTTATGACATGCATTTATAGAACAGTGTATTAGGCCGATTTTGCTAAATACAAACATGATTTTACTCGCATCTTATTAGCATATGTAGGGCATCTGAATTCAATAAAATGTATCTCTAGCTGAATACACTTAAACATGAATTTCGTGGCCGCAGTTATTCTCAAATACTATAATATTCCTGCTCTACGAGATCCGACAAATAGATGTGTAATTTATTTAGGCAGCGACTTTACTGGGGATATGCAGAAAAATATATCTAATTACATCTTTATTCCTTTTATTCCTGAATATTTGTGTTATATATGACAACGCCGTTCAAATGCATGGGCGGGAAACTTTATCTCATACGAACGGAAGAATACGTGTATAGACTGAACATGGTATTCAGGAGAAAATTTTGACCGCAGACTGAAGAACTAGCTGGAGACTTAAGCAAACTGAACAGTAAAGAGCTTCGTAATTTGCCCCCCAAATTGAACATGATTAAAAAGATCAAGTCAAGGAGGACCAGATGGGCAGAGCACCGGGGAATGTGCCCTGAATGGGAGAGATGAGATGTTGATATGTTTTTAACATGATGGAAAATGAACACTTGAGTAATTCGGCACAGGTAAAGGTAAAGCTGCCGGTCCCGGTAGCCGAGCGGTCTAAGGCCAGCACTGTCTTCGCTCGCTCGGAAGCCGGGATCGTGGGTTCGAATCCCACTCAGGTAGAGGTCTTGCGACGAGCTGATCACTCGCCCAAGGAGTCCTACCGTCTGGGTAAGATCTAGAAAAACCGAAGTGAACGGAAGTTCATGGAGGTAGGTCTAGGCCCACTGGGGCTGTAGTGCCATGGGGGGGGAAGGTAAACCTACCGCTGTAAGAGGCCGTGGAGGCCCATAGGGTTGTGAGACATTGAGGGCCCCACATTATCTAGACAATCGGCTTACAGATGGCGGTAAGGTTGTCAGCCTTATGCGCCAACCGCCTCTTACCCCCCAGGAAGATTTCTGGTACTCATTTCTGTTAGAGGCCGAGTGGACCCTAGGGTCATAGTGTGGCTGGAAATATTAGGTCAATTGAAAAATACACCTCATCGGTACTCGAACCCACGACCTTCCGGCTTGCAGCATAATGCTTCAACCAACTACGCTACTGCGATCTTAACAATACATAGGGGAAGAGTGTGAACTGGATTCGCCAAATTTATGGCGAGCTGTTTACAAAGAATGAAGCTTCGTTCCATAAAAGGACAGGGATTTCTCGACTACTTGAGCGACTGGCTTCTGCTGTACAGAGTTGGTTAGCTCATGCCTTGTGGAAACTGACATACGACACTGAAAGTCTTTAAGAAGATTGATTCCTGAATAATGCATGAAGAGATCTCCATATTTCAAAGTGTAACTTTTCCGTGCGAGTGTGCGTGCACCAGTTCACCTCTTTCCTATTAAACGTAAAATTCACGAATATGAAACTGCAAAAGGAACAAATGTCTGTAGCTAGCTCACTGTCCGAACCACAAACATTTTCATTTGTACAACGACTTCAGTAACAACAACACTTAACGACAAAAATGGGGAGAGAAATTCATTTCTGTGATATGCGAGCCATAATAGAAATGGTAGCAAGCTTTGCTGGAACATTTTATCATATGGCTTAATGTTCCTTGCAGCTCTTACGTAAAGTGATCTCTTGTAGCATGAGATTCCCTTACCACAAACCACAGAGGGACATCATGTCAAATCGCGCTTTTCATCACATTTTCTACTATTCTTCCTTTTCTGGAAGAGTAAGTACGTAGGCACGTATTTCACAATGTGAACAATTGTGTAAACATTAACATCAGTGTAAGTGTGCGTTCTAGTGTTTGAGGAATGAGTCAGTACTTGCTGACAGCCGGTACCTCTGTACGTCAGTCGTGTGAGATGCATGTAGAGGAAGTGTGATTGTCATCATCTCAGTTCCTACGGATGAAAGCTACATACACTTCGACGGTTCACATACAGTTTCATTTAGATTGTAATTAATATTTTCGTGGATAAGAACCGAAAACGGAAAGATTAGATTTCTTAATTTACAAATCTAATATGAGATAATTATGAAGTGAAATAAATAATTTGATCTGTCTTCAAAATTATTTCGAGACTGAAAATGTAAGCGAAATTTATTCTACAGTTCGACGTATCGTAGCTTAGGTGAGTAGTCGCTGGCTTCTCGTGGCAGATCTCGGGTTCGGTGCCAGGGAAGTCATTTTGGGATTAGTGGTGGACAAAGTGACATTAAGCCAAGCTCTTCTCCCATCACATCGGGTTTCTCTTGCAATCCATCATTCCGCCCACACTTCATAACCATCTGTCAACAGGGACTGGTTAAGCAGCTTCGATTCAGTAACGCAAACCTTAGACCAACTTTAGAAAGTTATTAGATTCTAGCTTCAACGGGCGCCGGAAATCAAAGGATACCTGGGTTAATACTTCTTTTTCCACACGTCAGTGGTGTGAGTGGACGAAGAAGTAAAGGGATTCTTGCAATTCTGTATACGATATTACGAAATTAGAATACGTTACTTTGGGGTGGGGAATTGTCTTATCATTTCGATTTGAAATCAACAGTTTTCTACCGGCCAGGTTTGTGGAGCGGTAATGCTCTAGACTTCTAGTGAGCAGGTACTAGATCATAACCTCGGCCGGGACATCAGGGTATACTACTAGGCTCTTCATTGGTTTCCTCAACTCTTTCAGGGGAATTCCGGGGTAGCAAATCGATTAGGTTATCACCACTTCCTTCGAAACCTTTTCCAGTTAACTATTTGCCAATTATCCTACCATTAGACACCAAATATTCTGAGATAGAAACGGTGACGTAGAAAAATGGCCCCTGTTTCGTAGATGTCCTAGGAATCAGATTTGTTGATGCCATAATTAATGCCAGTTTTTCAAAAATTCGAAAACTCGTTTCAACTGTTCTTAACTATAGCGTTAAATTTGTTTTAAATACATTTCTACGCCTCATTTGTCAGCTGTGTGTACTGTATGAACATACCATGTGGAGGACATGTTTGAATATGAATTTCGTAATAACTGTTACCTGTCTACTGACGAGAAAGGAATCATATGGTGTCGGGCTCGTGACCCCTGCATTACGAACCCGCTGGGCAAGGCAACTTACAGCGCAGAAGTAAAAAGGAAAAGTTGTCCCTGTACTTAACTAAACAAACACTACGCCATGAAGGCGTATGGGGGACTGGGTGTATAGATCCATATTTTCTTGACCTCAGCACTAGTTGGAGGTCAGTGGTCAGCTTCACGCCCACGCCGCTTTACCCCCGGGGAAAGAACCCCCGGTACCCATTGGATAGGAGGCTGGGTGGATCCCAGAGCAGGTCTGGACGATGTGGAAAAAATTCTTGACTGTACCGGGACTCGAATTCTGACCCTTAGGTCATCCAGACAGTTAGCCGGTCACTATACCGACTACGCTATCCCGGCTCAGCAGTAACAAACGGAAAAATTTTGAAGTCTGTATTTCGGAAACTCCACTGGATAAATGGGCGAATCACGGTCTCTTTATTTTCCGTCTTTCTCCTACGTAAACATCTCCACAACAGCAATAAATTTTATTTCCGCGTAAACAACTCGACGTCGGCTACAAATATGCACAAGGATCAGTCATACCTCGTATATGCCAAGAAAGCCGCGAGCTATTTAGACAACTATCCTCATTCTGGTGTTTGTAGCATGCGCAATACGACACAAATACTGAATCTTCAAATTCCATGCTTGACACCAAAAATGCATTAAATTTCCCTAACAAGAGCACAGAATATATATATATATATATATATATATATAATTAGTTGAATATAGGGTCTCCCTTCCCAATGCGGATTAGACCAATACGACCTTCTTCCAACGGTAACTCCACTCATTAAGGTGAGTGTTCTACTGTCACCAAAAATACCAGGTCACAGAAAACGTGTAACACGTACAAGAAATTTATATAATTAACACAAAAGTTGTTCTTTATATCCATGTTAACTTATTATACGTGTAGTTTTAGGATAATTTCATCTTTGTACGCAGCGTATGACAACATTACTTGGAAATATAGAAAGGGATAGGCCCTAGAAGCGCCATGAAGGAAGTCCTGCTGAAACATTATAAATTTTCCTGCTCACACAATGCACGGCACACTCATTTTAGAAAAAAAGAAGCCTAATACGGATGGATACAGTTAGATTATATCCTAAGTCTATCGATTTTATTAATTCATTTTTATAGATCACTTAATGGAACCGTGAGTAGTAAGGTCTATATCATATAACTTCTGATGATATAATTATTATCTGAAAACTGAATTTAAAAAAGTGGGAACGGCCGTGCTCTAACTATCCCGGCATACGCCTGGAAAGACTGATAACGAAGAACCTCACCTGGGATAGCCGGTCTCCGTCCCGAGATTTTAACCCAGGATCTATCTAATTCGAAGCAGGACTTCTATCGACTCGAATGCGACGTACGGTCAAATTCAATTAAAACACGTGTCAAATTCTGCGCCTTTATGTGTCAACTGACGCTGTCTCTTTCTGTGCTGGGTCAGACCACAAACGAAGCTAGCAAAATGAAACGGCCTTCAACGGTATACAATATTAAACGTGCGTCACTCAGTCTCGAGCTAACAGAGGCAGGAATGTTCATTACGAAATACTTCTAAGAGCTAATCATATTTTGATACCAGCAGATCGTCCCGTGCTGATCACAGTGGCCGCGCCGTCTAAGGCTTAAATCGTCTTCGCTAGTTCGAACACAGGGATCGTGGGTTCGAATCCTACTCGAGCCATGGATGTCTATGTGCGTTTGTGTTCGTGTGTAGGTAGCGACATTGCGACGGGCTGATCCCCCGTCCAAGGAATCCTATCGACTGTGTATAGATTAAGAAACTGAAAAAGCGGCCAAGGCACAACAAAAAGGCTGCAGATCCATAGAGAGGGAGTGAGCTCGTCCCGTATTTTACTTGTCGCAACATGAACAGGGACACTTCTAATGCCCGCGTGTTTCATTATTCATATGAGGTTCCTTCAGCGACACTACCTCAGATTATATAGCGTCGGATGGCAGGATGATCGGGAAATAACGAATTTGAGAGGATATGGAAAGGAGTGGTAGTGGCATAATTTCAGGCATTATTCTGGCATTTATCTGAAATTAATAAGAAAAAGCACGTATAACCTCGTTCAGGACAATCGGTGTCCCCGGCGAGATTCAAACTGGGAACTTCCAAAATATAAATGGGAAAAGCCACAGCTTAAGCCAAATTTCTCGGTAAATATAATTTAAAATGAATGTGTTTTCTTGGCTCGAAAGCCCATATTAATTGTAATTTTTAAGAGTATATCATCATCATCACCACCACCACTACCAGCAATGGGAACTACGTTTAGTTCACAAATAACTCAAGATTAGCTGACTCATTAAGATGCTAGGAAGAGACACACATTTACTTCATACAAAAGTCCTGCATCTCTCTCTCTCTCACTGAATGGATCAAGTGGAGTCGGGTGAAACGGACTGTTTGCCTTTGCAGGTTCTTAGCGAAGCAGACTTGATTTGAATTCTCTGGACTCCATGCGGTTAGTGAGCTCAAGAGTCTCAAGTTCACGCTACCGTTCACTGTGAAACCATGCACCGTCCTCGTAAATTATTCATTTTATTGTAGCTGCTATGGCCGATCACAGTACATTCAAGGAGCTCCTGTGTTTCGAAGTGTCCTTCTGTAAGTTCTTGTCCTGTCCTCTAAGTTACACTCTGCTATGAAATACGAAGGCACTTTACTAAAAACAGTTCTCTGAACTACGAAAATACAATGTCAACAGACTATAAATACGAGGCGAATAATTTGAAATATATCAGAATTCATCCCGTACATAATACTATACAGAGTGTCCCAGGTGTTTGGTACCATACTTCAGGCGCGGACTGAGGGTTTCCTATAGAACAGCTTTGAAATAGGAACCCATATCCGTCAACGTAAAATAGCAGTGCTAGGGAGGCATTTAATATCATTTTGTTTAAACGTGGCGCCTCCAAACTCTTAAGACTCACCTGCTAGAGTAGATGCTGGAATTGCCGCCTTCCATTTTCAATGCATGCGTTACATCAACGAAAGAAACTTTGGCGCACCCTTTCAAATATTCCAGGTGTTTCATGGATAACGTCACATGCAAAAAGTATTCTGCCCAACAGCTCGAATTCATTATCCACAGGCGTGTCGTAGATCAGGCTTTTCACATGGCCCCAGACGGAATAGTCCAGAGGTTTCAAGTCTGGGGATCGGAGTGGCCAAGGCACTGGGCCTCCTCTTCCTATCCAACGACCATTAACACCAGCATCCAGGTAGTCTCGTGATACAATGCTGAAGTGTGCCGGCGCTCCGTCATGTTGTATCCACATTTGCCTCCGCACAATCAGTGGCACGTCTTCTAGCAAAGTCGGAAGAATACGTTCCAGGAACACCTTGTAAAAGGGTCCATTGAGTCGCGGTGGTAGGAGAAAGGCCCTTTCAAGTGATCGCCAAGGATGCCCGCCCAGACAATGACAGAAAATTGCGCCTGGTGGTAACCAAATGCAGTAACGTTGGGGTTTTCGTCAACCCAAACGTGGCTGTTTCGACAGTTCAGCCATCCCTTGTAAACTGCGCTTCGTCTGTGAATAACACGTGATTCAGGAAGTTGGGCTGCTGTAAACACTGGTTCAGTATCCACTGAGAAAACTGAACTCGTGGTACGAAGTCAGCTGGACCTACGTTGTGTACTCGCGTTGGATGATACGGATAAAGCTGTTGGTCGTGCAGGATCCTCCAAACACTTGATTTTGATGTCCGCACAATCCTGGCAATGGCACGAGTACTGATGGATGGCTGTTCCTCTATGCAATTCAGTTCAATATTGAGGCGCCAAGTTTAAACGAAATTATTTTAATTCCGCCTTAACACTGCTATTTTACGTTTGCGGACATGGGTTCCTATCTCAAAGTTATTCTATAGGAACCCTCAGTACGCTCCTGAAGTATGGCACCAAACTCCTGAGACACCCTGTATATGTAATTTAGAAACATATCAATCACAGCCTAGACGAATAATTTTCTTCACACAACAGCATGCAGATTTGCCAGATCAATCCTAACTGCATGCCTATAGAGTCTTAGGCAACTGGGCTTCTTGTGCAAGCAGTTTGTAGGGACCATACAACAAGACAGTGCGCTATGAGTTTAAATGTCTTCAGAAGAACTGTCGTAGTTCCCTCACCAATATGTAGACCACTTTAGTGTATTAACTTTTCCCACCGCGGCGGCACGGGTTCAATCCCGGGTCTGGTCAAGAGGGATTTGTGGTGGACAAAGTGGTGCTGGGTCAGGTTTTCTCCGAGTACTTCGGTTTCCCCTACCAATCTTAATTCCACCAGTTGCTCCACACTCACTCTCACCTATCATATGGCCGCAGTACAAGGGACTTAGTACCAACTCACTAGCAATAAAAAAAATAGTGTATTAACTTCTGTTAATTCGAGCCTCCTAATCAAAATAAGTTCTAAATAAGTAACGCGAGGTCTAAATGGCGCAGCTCAGAATCAAAGCGAGTCATTTAAATGCCCAGACAACACACTTTATTCAAACCTAAAAGTTATATCCATTTTTCCAATAGAAAGCAGAGGTAAATAAGAGAACAACTACTGTGTAGAAAACTCAGTGACTCGTCCATCAACCGTCATGTTAAAAAATAACTCCTGGGGTCCAAGTACAGCTGCAGCACAATGTGTGTAGCGTTACGCAGCCCATTTCCCGAGTGTGACGTTCAATGGAAACAAATTTAACCCACGACTCCAATAATCGAAAAGAAACGACTCGTAGAACTCAGGAACATCCATTCAATAGCAGCAAACATTTTCTGCGACTTCAAGAAATAGGCGAAAGTGAAACAGGAATGAACTCAAGCTACCACGTATTACCCACCGACTTTCTGTACTGTTTCGTAGCTACAGAACAAGCAGTGTTCTACATTGACTTCATCCAAGTCCTATAGAAGGTGACTATATTTTTCGGCCACATGTTTCGGCCTTGATCAGTCATAATGGCGCCTTACAGATAAACGTATTCCACATAATAATGTTATTAAAAGTATATCCTGGATATTTATATAACTCTGATAGCAGTTCAAAAATGACAGCGTTCTAAGGTAAATAAAAACGTAAACCTATCCCTGTAACGTTCCCATATTTTCTAGACAATCGGCTCACAGATGGCGGTAAGGCTGTCACCATTACGCGCCGGCCGCTCTTTATCCCCCAGGATGATTCCTGGTACGTATTTCCGTAAGAGGCTGAGCCCACCCCAGAGCCATAATGCGACTGAAAGGATTAGGTAAATTGAAATATCCACCTCATCGGGACTCGAACCCGCGATCTTCCGGCCCGTAGTATAGTGTCTCAACCAACTACGCTACCGCGTGCCCCCCCCCATAAAAATGTAATGTTTTAAAATCTTAAGATTTTTTCATTGCGGGATGCACGCTAAATATCGTGACTGTTTGATTAGTTGGTTAGTTTTTCTTTCAGCATCAAAAGATGAGCACTGATACACATTTTCCGAGTATATTGTACATATGTACATCGCGGTACACTTTGATTTACTTTACCATGGTTTTCTTTCTTTGTAGTTAATGTGATAATATTAGCAACAAAACCCTCAGCCCATCAGCATCCTTAACAACATGCGTATACATTACAACTATATATTTTTTTCTTGGCACTACAGCCCCAGTGGGCCTAGGCCTACCTCCATGAACTTCTCAGTTCACTTCGGCTTTTCTAGAGCTTAGCCATTCGGTAGGACTCCTTGGGCGGGTGATCAGATCGTCGCAAGGCCTCTACCTATACACAAACACAGAAAAACGCACACACACAAACTAAACATCCATGCCCTGAGTGGGATTCGAACGCACGATCCCGGTTTACAAGCGAGCGAAGACAGTACATGCCTTAGACCGCTCGGCTATATGAAATGTAAATATAATCTGTAAGGTGCATTAGCAATAACCAATATAATTACAGCACTAACAATATTGTAGTTAAGCCGCATCACAATCAACGTGAGTAGCCACCTGCTCACGCTGATTCCTCGCTCGCCGATTTTTCTACCCTGAAGATGGAGGCGATATATTCCTACGAAACGTCGGTTCACAGAAGATCTACAGGGCGCCACATCCCAGAAGACGGTATTTTTCATGCCTAAGCTAGACTGCAGCGAGCCAGCAGATCGATTATTTACAGTAGAATCACGTTCAATCTAGAACGATAAGTTATGGCTGCCCTTCTTCCCATAGCAATGCCGAGGAAGGTAAAATATGCAGTAGTCTGAAGTGCAGACATATCGTATAAGTAAGTTATCACAAAACACTCTTTGTACGTCTATTCGCTAACACTCCATTTCAAGGAACATACGCAGTAAATTTGAACATTATAGCTGCAGCCCTGAAGTAATTCCTGCAACCTCTCCCCACATTATCCACACCACTCCTTCTCTTAATTTTGAATGCCTAGGAAAGCAGAATTTGCAGAAACTATATCCAGAACAAGCAGTTTATTGAAAGTGGCATTACATCTCATTAAATGGATCATTAATGATTACGTCCTGATGGCAACTACGGACCGCTATGTCTGAGAGCGTATTCATAAATGGAAAACATTTGATGAAAGCGTTTCAGTATGCGAATCAAACAAAAACAAACAATAAGCAACTTAGCAGAGGAGTAAGAAATGTCGCTAGAATAATACCAGATACACTACCGACAGTATAAGGGAAATGATGTTGGAGCAAACAGCTTTTTTTCTTGTTTATAAATGCTGAAACATTGCCACTAGTTTTACGGTGACGGTGCCAATATTATGATCCTAGTAAATTTCAGCTTGTTTTGAGTAATTCCGATAAGTTTATAGCATCATCCCACGAGAAGTCAAAATTCCATGTTATTTATACTAATCTACGGGATGCTTGAACACGATTCAGTATTCAGAAATAAGGAATTATGAATATTGGATGATCATGAAGTGAGCGACCACAGATATTTTTAAACGCAAATCCGTTAAGTACCAGTAATGTGAGAATCTACTAGTTTCACCGAATAACTCCACAGTAGGAAACGCGCGACATCTGTGCAGGTGCTGCATGTGTATTCGGAACTATAGAAACCAAAGATCATACAACTTAAAAGTCTTCAGTCAAGTCAGTAACAAATAAAAGACATCCGATAAAGCATAATTTTTAAGTTTTAGCGTATCTGTGAAGTCATTGGAAATAAGCAAAAACAGAGCTTCAACGTAGTCGCGAAAACTTACCGTTGATGATGCGCTCATGAACGTTTATAACAGTCCAGCGTAGAGTATCCACAGGGCAAACAGAAGAACGACCAGGATTACATATGTGGTAATGATGTTACCAGTTTCTCCACTCGCGGCCATGGTTGGGTGTAGGTAAGGCAGAGACAAGGGCAAGGGTGTGGTAAATTGGGGACAATTCTACGCTTCCAAACAGATCCCTTCTTCTAGCCGAGGTTCTCACAGACTAGATAGACTTCAGAGCCGTCGACGACACCAACAACCTCCCTCTCCCCCTCCACACCCCACCCTGACGATCTAAAAGCGCCTCATTGCTCCTGTGAGAAGTAACAGTCATATCTATGTATTTTGGCACGAGTTCCACCTGTGATTTTGAAAGACTTTCCCCCAGTTGGGGCAATAATGCAACATGGCGCAGTTACACTCCTGTTTGAAGGATCACTTAAACTGGTTTATTGCTCCTTTTAGTACCTCCTTACGTAAATTATTTATTCCTAAGTTATTTAACGACCGGGCATAAAATTTAGAGGTTATTCAAAGCAAAAAAAAAAATCGCCGGACAATGCTGTTTATAACGACCTTTATTTGTTTATTTATTCATGATCCATGCGAAAAAGATGTCAGTAGCTCAGACTACTTCGCGTCGAAGGGTAGATTAAATGATTATCTAGGAAGAATGTGGAAGGAAATGGTTGTTGCCTATTTTGAGATCTATCTAGTCATTTGTCTTGAGAAACTGTGGAAGGATAGCCAGTATCCGGGCCTAGGTTAGAACCTAGGAACACTAAGCAGTGATACCACCCAATCAACTGCGAACTTCGGCATAATAATAAAAACTTGTGTTTGGTTCATCCTGGCCCGTCAAACTAGCAGTGTTATAAAAGCGGGGCTCGAAAAACAGGACGACACTAAAGAGTCCTGTCCGTCATGCAACAATCATCTACCTATAAACAAAGGCAGTATAAAGTACACGAAACAAATTGGTTCTAAATTTTAACAAAGTTTCTTAAATCACACTTGTAAATAAGCTAATTATAAAAATTTATAAATATTTTAATAGAGTATTCAGGCATATCGCTGTAGTTGTTAAAGGCTCAGATTTCATATTCATGACATTGTAATGATATTGTATGTATGTATTGATATTGACCAAACACATTGTTTCCGCTTGTAGTGATAAGTCCTTCTGATGATGGTTTCTCAGACCGAAACATGTCACGGATGAAAGATGAAAAGGAAAAAGAAGAGAACATTTATCAATCACACTGCACGGAGTGCATAATCTTTTATAATGACCTGCGGATTTAGCTACATAAGGAAGGAAGCAGTTATGATCTAATTTAATTCAATACACCGATAACTGTCTAGAGAATCTGAGAACAACCACGAAAACTTCAGTGAGAATACCTCCATAAAGTTATTCCAGCATGTTATCGGAGAGCCAATCTGTTTCACAATTTTAATTGGGTTACAAAGGCGGTAACTAACATATGAATTGAGCTTAACACGTCGTAATGTAATTCAAGAATGTGGGTTTTTAAAAATTGGAATAGTGGGGGGTGAAGCCCAGCTGGGTCCACTCGGCATGTCGGCCACTGAATGGCCTATTGTACCTGCCTCGGGTGTTTATAATGATGGAGAATTTGGTGGTATGAAGATTGGCAGGGGAAACCGAAGTACTCGGAGAAATCCTGCCCCAGAGCCATTTTGTCCGCCACATATCCCATGTGACCAGACCCGGGCTCGAACCCGGGCCACCGCGGTGGTAAGCCAGCGACTAACCGCTTGAGCTATGGCGCGGCCTAACAATGTGGTTTACCACGGTCAGGATATATAGGGACGTTCCAGAAAGAAATCGTAGCCCGATATGTGACACAGGGTATACATCCTACAAAGCACAAGTACTTCTGTAAGTATATTTATTCATGGCACGAACATTCTACTCGTACTATAAGCAAAGTCGATACTCTCTTCATTTTCGCCAAGACTAACGGCACAATGAATAAGAAAGGCAGACGTCGTGTTATAACACAAATATTTGTGAATTCTGTAACTTAAAGATGCGCGTCACGTTCTTATGCACTGAATGCTGTCGTCATGACAACCAGATATTCTGGGGAACATCCCACCGTGTTTTCTTCTCGCTTCCTCTCCAAGGCCAGTCAAATCATTCTTTATCTAGCCACCTTCCTGAAACGTCTCCTGGACAGAACGAGTCCGTTAAAATAGATCAGACACGCTTCCACACATCCACGAGTACATCTACGGAGTACAAAGGAATGAAGGGGAAAAGTAAGATCAATACGAACTGAAACTTAAAATAAAAAGTAATATATTGTGGGATATAACACCGTGTCATCCGACGTTTCGGCAGAATATGACGCCTTCATATTCAAGCTCTGCTTGCTAACTGCTTAATGCTAATTTCTTGTCTGGCTCATTCTTCAACCTTGACGATGGATGATACATGTCGCTCCGAAACATCGGAGCAAAGCAGGTACCACAAATGTTTCACCTCAGAAACATCTGTGGTACCTGCTTTGCGCTCCTTCATTCCGTCAGTCCTGCTGAGAAAAAATATATGGTGCAGTCGCTTATGTGAGGATGCGTCCCTGAAGACCTCGCATAAATCAAAACTCGCCTAATTCAAGACAAGTTCTGAAACACATACGGGTACGAGTATGGGGATACTGTTGAATTGTTTAGGATTCGCATTATTTCAAGCTCTCCGCATAAAGTGAGACTTTATATATATATACCTATATATATTGTACCGCACTATTTAAGGGGCGCGCGGTAACGTAGTTGATAGAGGCACTATGCTACAAACCGGAAGGTCGCGGGTTCGAGTCCCGATGAGGTGGATATTTTCAATTTGCCTAATCCTTCCAGCCGCATTATGGCCCTGGGGTCGACTTAACCTCTAACAGAAATGAGTACCAGGAATTTTCGTGGGGGGGGGAGGGGTAAAAGGCGGCCGGCTTGTAAGGCTCACAACCTTACCGCCATCTATGAGCCGACTCTCTAGAAAAATATAGGAGCCTCGACATCTCACAACCCTATGGGCGTTAACGGCCTGTTACAGCGATAGCTTTACTTTTTTCGCACTATTTAAAATTCGCATAAAATGCGACCGCACTGTACTTGAAGGCTCATCAAGCTCTTCCTTAGTAGCCAAGGCACAAAAATGTAGGTCTATTTGGTCAAGTAAAGTATGTTGTGCCGGTCACGGTAGCCGAGCGGTCTAAGGCATGCACTGTCTTCGCTCGCTCGGAAGCCGGGATCGTGGGTTCGAATCCCACTCAGGGCATGCATGTTTGTGTGCGTTTTTCTGTGTTTGTCTACAGGTTGAGGCCTTGCGACGAGCTGATCACCCGCCCAAGGAGTCCTACCGTATGTGTAAGATCGAGAAAAACCGAAGTGAACGGAGTTCATGGAGGTAGGCCTAGGCCCACTGGGGCTGTAGTGCCAAGGGAGGGGAAAATAAAGTATGTTGTGTCTTTTCTGAGTTCCTCCAGGAAAATACCGGGATAATAACTTGAAGTCAGGCCACGATCGCCCCATCGTTTCCAATTACTTATTCAGTAATCAACATAATCGCAAATCACGGTGGTTGCGCGATCTGAGGCATCGAACGCTGCGATCGTGGGTTCGAAACCCACTCAAGGCACGGATGTCTGTGTGTGCGTTTTTTCTGTTTTTTGTGTTGTCCCGTGAGTAGGTAGCGGCCTTGCGACGGGCTGATCACTAGTCAAAGGAGTCCTACCGTCTGTGTAAAAAAAAGATTACGACACTGACGAAGAGGCCAGGGCCCAAGAACGGCCTGTAGAGCCATTGATGAATGAATGTATCAATCAACATAACCACTGACGCTACAGAGCCAGAGCTACAGACGGCGCTGTTAAGTAAGCTATGAATAATTAAATTAGACTCAGAAGAGAATTTTAAACATGCGGTTAAACCTGAAACGAGTCCTGGTAATGAATTTATGAGACTTGTCGACGTTATTCAGAACTAAGTTTCACATTACCTTTTATCTAGTACGTCCGTTGTAAAGTTAATGGCAGACAGAAAATATCTGAGATGGTATGAAAAATAATTTGCAATTCAAAAGTTAATTATAAATGCACACTAAATTACCTGTACAGTAGCTCTCCCAAGTTTTCATTCAAGAATTAAGAATGTTTCTAAGTGCATCATCGCCTGATATGGAAAACATCAGAAGCAAAATAGACATAAGTAACCAGAAATGTTTAACTCTTCATTCTGCTTATCTCCGAAGTCAACATTCATAAAACTCCGTGATTTTAGTCCGCAAGCGAACTATACCGACAGAACGACCGCCGCTTGTCGGCGAAATTAGTGCCAAATAAAAAGTGTAAATATCAAATATCTGCATCTAAGATCCGAGGTTTTCACGGCAGTGACTATGAAGAATGCCGTCTTCTGGGATGTGGCGCCGTGTAGATATTGCGTAAACCGACGTTTCGGAGGAACGCATCGCTTCCATCTTCCATCTACACGGCGCCACATCCCAGAAGACGGAATTCTTCAAATTTCTGTATTGTTCTGTTTTGTCCCCTAGCACGTAGACTGCAAAAACTTGCTAATTCAAAACACACACGCAAGATACTAAGTCCATCCCACCAGGTTCTTGTAGGCAAATGAATGTATTATAACGGTTAATTAATTCGATTCTGTCATAACCACATGTCAGTGACATAACTGTTACCTACGTAGAGCATTACACACATTCTTTTTAATGATAAACAATTTCTTTTGCCTTTCTTGTCATTAGCAGTTAATGAAGTCATTATTTCTAGTGGACGTTACCGATTTTATCTCAGTAATGCCCTGTTTCCATGATTTATTCTGACCGTCTTACAGTGCATACATTTATTCACCTTACTCTTCTCTCCTGCACTACATGTTTCAGCACTAAAGTGCCATCTTCAGGTGTTTTTCGATGTACGTCGAACTATTTCATTGCATGCCCTGTTGTCTTTATACTAAAATAATCAAAATATATATTCGTCACATATATTGATAAATTTTAAATATTAAAAATATTAAAACTGTTCAGGATTTGTCATCCTTATGTCGTATCTCAATACGCGAGTCACACCTATCTCCTTCTATCGGAGTATTCTTTGTATTTGTGTTGTGTCTTGCTCCTGTGACTGCGTGTGTTATACTAAGTATAAGACACGCAATCACAGAAGTATTGCACCGTTGAAATGGCCTCAGATGTCATGGTATACCTACAAAGTTTAATGAAGAATGGTTTGGACACTCAGGTACAATTAAGGTAATTACCTCGGCAGTCTGAGGGGCACGCGGTAGCGTTGTTGGTTGACGGGCTATGCCACAAGCCGGAAGGTCGCGGGTTCAGGTCCCGATGAGATCATTGGATTTTTTTCAATTGATCTAATCCTTCCGACCGCATTATGGCCCTGGGGTCGACTCAGCCTCTAACATAAATGAGTACCAGGAATTAATTAAATAATTTTCCAGGGGAGTAAAGCGCGGCCGGCGCGTAAGGCTGACAACCTTACCGCCATCTTTTAGCCGACTGTCTGGATAATGTGTGACCCTCAACGTCTCACAACCCTATTGGCCTTCACGGCCTGGTGCAGGGATAGCTTTACTCTACTTTACTTTACTTTTACCTCGGCAGTCTGAGAGGCTGCAATAGTGGTACTACTAATGTGAAGGATTGGTGATGTATGTCGTTGGGATGACGTCAGATGGTATGACAAATACACACCAAGTCTCATGACGATCGGTCTAGGCATTCGAGTAATATTAATGGTATTACCCCAACAATTTGAGAGGCTATAGTGTTTGGGATTTATGATGTAAGCGCTGAAACTGGCTCAGGTGGCAGGATATATGTATCAAGTTACATGACGATCAGTTCAGGCATTTAAGTAACATTACGGTTATTATAGCAATAATTTGAGAGGTTGTAATGTTGGTATTATTAATTGAAAGGATTTATAAAGGGTCGTTGAGATGGCTACATGTGGTATGATACACATATCAGGTTTCATGAATATTGGATCACAGCATCCTTCTGCATATCGCTTATTTGTTCCTGCTAGTTATTAGCCGTCTCGCGTGCAACTTGCTTTTGAAACCTTTAATAATTTTGAAGGCTTTAAAAAACAAGCTGCATGTGAGACGCCTAATAACTGACAGGAATGAATAAGTTTCGTTATGATCGGTACAGACGTTCAAGCAAGATTAAGATTTTTCTTCAGAAAATTGAGAGGCTGTAATGTTGGCATTCAGTTATTCAGTATTAGAGGGGGTGGCTTTCCCCATGCACCGCGACTAGTAGTCTATTGTACGTCCTCCTTTAATTTCTAATGTCGCCATAACCTACCGGTACTGGTGCTCGCTATCTCCCCTTTCTGCCAGCGAGGTCGGCCCTCTTCTGGCAGTGGTACCCGATAACTTCCCCATCTACCGGAGGCATTGGAAACTACTTGGGCGGGAAACTTTTTGCCTAATTTTGTTCAGAGGTCTCCTAGAGACATGAGGATCTTTTACGTTCCGTAAATGTACGACACGGGACCCACGGCTTAAAGTCCCTCCCGGAGGACTTGTTCCCTGAATTTTTCCGCCCATAAAAATTCCTTGAGTCATGAGGTGGGAACGTTACCCCTAGACTACGGAGGCCGCTTAATGTTGGCATTACTGATGGATGAGATTTATGAATTACATTGTTGAGATAGGATCAGATGTAATGTAATAAGCCTAGTTTAATAAAGAATGATTCAGCCATTCAAATGTTAATAGGGGGATAGGCATAGAGACAGAGGCACATAGACAGCAAGGTAATCTTATAACCGGAATTTTATTTTTTTAAAGTAAGGAACGTAGGCTAAACCGGAATCTATGGAAGAAGGCTATTGAAATATAAACTCGAATAAACTAGCTCCCACAGTCAGATTTTGAGCTATGCTGCAATAGAGATGATTCGCCTGTTTCATGGCAAAAAGCGAGGCTTAAATGTCATCTCTTCTATTGGATACAGTTTAACCCGCACTGATTGTTAATTACTATAATACAACGTTGCACAACGTTCAATGATCGTAGACGATACTTCCTGGACCATTCTTATAACTTAACAGAACAGATACTGCGCACACAGGACTTTATTTCTAGAATGATCGTAATAAAACCTCCATGAATATTTTACAGAGGCTTTACTGTTCTGTAAAACTTAAAAATATCTCTACTAAGAAAAAACATAAAGTTCTAATTTAGAGCAACCGCCCTGCTAGAATAAATCTCTCGTCCGCTTCCCCCACCCGCCCAGCAACTCCTCCGCACACGCAGAGTTCATTGCGTTCTTCGCTCTGTTCAACCGAGCGAGACTTCAGTTCTAGAGCAAGCCACAGCACCACGCGTTGTCTTCATCTAGGAGCAGCAAAGATTTAGACAAGAGTTCAGCAGAAACACTGGAGCCAAACATCAAGATAACTGGAGATTCAGTGGAATGTAAAGCACAGATAGGCCCACCAGTACAGGGCTTCCAAGGCACTGGACACNTCGCTGGCTTCCCACCGCGGCGACCCGGGTTCGATCCCGGGTCTGGTCAAGAGGGATTTGTGGTGGACAAACTGGTGCTTGGGCGGGTTTCCTCCGAGTACTTCGGTTTCCCCTGCTAATCTTCGTTCCACCAAATTCTCCATCATCATAATCACCCGGGGCAGGCTACAATAGGCCAATTAGTGGCCGCCGTGCCGAGTGGACCCAGTTGGACTCCACCCCCCCACTAAGCAAATTAATTAAAACTAGTGATACTATATTCATCTTTGATCAGATCTACAGGTAAGCTTGAATGTGCTTCCGTTGTATGGAACGCTAATATGGTTACAGACTCTAATGAACTTTGGCGCATACAATAGACTCTTTTTGCAGAATATTCAATATACAGGTAACTGTGTTAATTTATTACAAAGATTAAATATTCAGACACTGCATACCATTAGATACTAAAAGGTTCTGACGATGGTGTACACCACTCGGGATTGTTTTTCCTAACTGAATTTTTATGCCTTCTAATTTCTTGAACAAAAATGTATAACAAATTTGCTCTCACATTTTTTCGTGTAAAAACCTCCACAATAAAGATCAAAGACCAGAATAGCAACTGCTCAGATAAACATATTGAGACGAAGAGCAAAATATACGAGAAAGCCCCGCAAAATGAACCATCATATTTCGAATGAAATCCAAAAGGAATCTATATCGAAAAAATTTTTGAAATGCAGAAATGAATTATTTATCACACTGACAGAATACAGAGCCACCATGTGAACGATCCAACGCAGATCAGCCGAAATAAGGAAGCAAGAAAAACTGTTTAAGAGATAAGTCTATAGCCTAGGCCGGACTCTTTGAGAGTTTGAAGATGACAACGATGATAATAATGATGATAATGAACATGATGATGGTCACATGACGATGCCGCTCCTTACCTGTACGAGTATTATTATAATATTCGTCGGGTAAAGCAGATTTTTACCGGAGTTAATGACAGATGTTTTTCAATCTGTAATCAGTAACATCATCATATCGCTCTTACTGCTACTGAGGAGGAACCACACATGAAATCCCTTTCCGCGACGAGGACAGAATATAGCCACGGGAGTGTCTTATCCGGCAACCCTTTCGGATATTCAAACTCTGATCGAGGTTGCTGTCCTCTCGTGTTTCGACCTACACTTGAATTCCCCAAGTGCTTCGAAATGGCGACCAAAACATATGAAGGCTTGCCAAGTTTCTTGGAATCTTCAGAAAATAACACCGCCCAAATATTACCTCACACATTCTTATTTGATAAGTCACACACTGCTAAACCCAAACGAATCTTGTCGCCCTACCTCGGCGTTTGTCCAGCTAATTGTGTAGTTACTTAAGCTATACGTGCTGACAGCAGACATATGGGAACTGACAGCCGATTATGCAACGGGCCTGGAGGATATTACAACCTAAATGGCGCAATAACACAAGCTATTTTTAAAAGACATTTCATTTTAGAACTTCTAATCGAGCAGATAATAGTGCAGCGGAAACATGTGTGAGTATATTTGAGACGTGCCTGATTTGTGTCCTGATGAATGTCCTACTTGTCCCAATTTAAATGGTTTTGTCTTCTGTTCTATCCCTCCAGAATAAGGCTGTGCTAGTGTGTTCTAATAGGTTACCATCACATCCTCTAAAATTGTTTGAAAAAGTCAATGCATGATTATTCTCACAATCACTGGATGCTAAACAATCTAAGGTTCTGATAGGCTGGGCCATAGCTCAAGCGGTTAGTCGCTGGCTTCCCAACGCGGAGGCCCGGGTTCAATCCCGGGATCTGGTCAAGTGGGATTTGTGGTGGACAAAGTGGCGCTGGGGCGGATTTTCTCCGAGTACTTCGGTTTCCCCTGCCAATCTTCATTCCACCAAATTCTCCATCATCATAATCACCCGGGGCAGGCTACAATAGGCCAATCAGTGGCCGCCGTGCCGAGTGGACCCAGTTAGACTCCACCCCCCACTAAGCGAATTAGAATTACAAAAAAAAAGATTTTGATACATTGTATTTTACTAACCAAAGAATCAAATATTTTGAAATATTGTTATATCATCTGTGACTTCATATCTCATACTTCCACTACATAAGGTTAAAAGACCAAACAGCCTATTTTCAATTGACAAACTTCGAAAAATAGCTCACAATTGAGCCAACTTCTAGGCCTCTGGAAAACAATTTGAATGCCTGTACCGCTTCCGAGTCTATGGACAAGATATGTCGCTCTGAAGCCGACTCCTCGCTACATACGTGCACTTTGTGCGCATGTCATTATCACAGAAAGAAAAACTGTTCCGTGACACTCCAGCCCGTAGAGATTAGCACCTCTGTCATCTTCCTCTACCTATGGGCGTTGTTTAATTGTCAGAATAAAGAGCGACTATTACTCTAACCCTATTGCTGTGATATTCGACTGAAGTCGAAAAAGTATCCATTAAGGTATAATGCGACATTCGACTCTACCCCACGTCAAGGAATAATTATCTCCTTTCGTTGCAACATCCAATTCATGCTCTGAGATATGGAAATGCATTTTGTTGTTCTTTTTCTTTTTATGTTTTTGCCTTAAGACTATTATTTTAGGAAACTGGTGAGAAAATATGTAATACGCAGCGAAACGGCTAACGGCGCAAGACGTAGGAACGTGCATATCTCTGACCCCCTTCTTTGCTAGAACATTTCAGNGCGATACGTTCCTCCGAAACGTCGGTTAACACCACTTATACACGGTGCCAAATCCCAGAAGACTGCTTTCTTCATAGTCACCGCCGTGAAAGCCTCAAATCTTACATTTCAGGGTTTGTTTATTAGCTGAATACCGAATTTTTCAACACTGAATATGCTTAGATGCTGGTATGGTGACTGTCTTCGTTCAGAACGGTTTATGACAATTTAAAAAATCTGTGACCGTCTTCTCTGTTTATTGCTCGTGTTCTGGTAAACAACAGTCCCTCCGCCTCCGTAACAGAAACTTCCGACTTTCGTTCAAGGGATGAACAAAGCGAAGCGAAACCCGCCATGTCTTGCTGGTGCGGAAATCTGCGACTGACACTCAACTTTCATACAAACTGACATGCTACCTGTCTCAAGTCTGTATGCTGGGTGCAAAGCTTGCAGTTACTAATCACTGAATATGCTTCACCTATCGTTTCTTGTTTGCTGACCAAGAGCGCCTTGAGGACAAAGACCAGGCGTTTTTAAAGTTCGCAGTTGCAAATCGACGACAGAAACTCCTCTCAGAGATACCATAACATCATTCTGCCTCCCTCTATCCGATTTCCCGAGCTTGTATTCTTATCAGTGCTTCCTGCAACATCTCTTCAGTCGACTAACCTCATCTCTTCGTGCATTTCACAGCTCTTGTAATCTGAAGGACATATGAACATCACATTTGTACTTTATGCCTGCAAGAATAACACATTTCAAAATACAGGGATATCTTAGTGAGGAATCTCTCCTGAATTTGGAGGATAGATGCCGCACTCCATCACGTGACTGGCAATATAAGAGAACTGCTTCTGCTGTAGAAATACGTTATAGGAAATAGCACAATGAACTGATAAAAAAGGTAAAGGACCATGGAGGCCCATAGGGTGGTGAAACGTCGAGGTTCTCACACTTTCTAGATAATCGGCTCATAGATGGCGGTAAGATTGTCAGCCTTACGCATCCGTCGTCCTTTACCCCTGGAAGATTCCTGCTACTCATTTCTGTTAGAGGCTGAATCGACCCCAGGGCCATAGTACGCCTGGAAGGATTAGGTCAATTGAAAAATTCAATGACCTCATCAGGAGTCGAATCCGAGATCTTCCGTTTTGTAGCGAAGTTGTGACAAATTATTTGTGTGACTTTTCTTCTTGTGAATGCAACGCCAAAGTAGACCATTCACAAATTTCTCGCAATTCTAAGAGCTTGCAATGCAACATAGTCAGCTCAGCAACACCTCACTTGGCCGTTTTCAAGCTCAAAGTGGAATAACCTTCACATGGTTGCCTTAGTAATGCTACCTGCAAGACAGTGCCACTATCCGGCTAATGCTTTCGGAAATGCTAGAACTACGGCGTCTCTCCCTAAATGACTATACAAAAACCCGACAATCGCTCAACGGATTTTATAATAATTTGTTGGGGAATTTTTCTGACGTGTCATTAAATTCAAATTTTATTAAAATGCAACAAAAATAAATGGTATTTTATACTAAGGCATGCACGGTTTCTGTCGCATCTCGAGCGTAACTCATGCATAACTCGCTAAATATTTATGATTGCGAAAAACATCTCGAAGAGAAATTGTAGAGAGAACTGAGGCGAATACGTTATAACCAATACACTTTCCCCGTGAGTTTCACGGCTACCGAGATAACTAAGCGATTCAAATATTTATGATGCGTCATCTCGTAACTCGAGAACCCTTGGACAGATTTTGATCAAATTTCATATAGGAGTCCTTGCTTTTTTTGATCCGCATGCTTGACGGTGTTTACAAGAGATGGTAAATATTAATGTTCAAGAATTGTAAGTCTAGAGGGAAGAACATAGCGAATGCATCAAAGCTGTTACGCTATGCGTGTTTTTCGTAACTTGTTATACTTAACGTTGCTATCTGTCATTATTGGTCATGTGAAATATAATAACTAAAATAGTGAACATTATACACTCCTTACTACGATTCTTGCACAACAGTTGACTGAAAACATTCACTCGCTTTAAATGTTACTTACAATATTTCCTATAATGAATTGTACATCTGGCGGCACGCGGTAGCGTAGTTGGTTGAGACACTATGCTACAAGCCGGAAGGTCGCGGGTTCAATTCCCGATGAGGTCATTAGATTTTTCGATTGAGGTAATTCTTCCAGCCGCACTATGGCCCTGGAGTCGACTCAGCCTCTGACAGAAATGAGTACCACGAATCTTCGTGGGGGGTAAAGGGCGGCCGGCCTGCGGGTAACACTGACAACTTCATCCGTGAGCCGACTGTCTAGAAAATGTGGGATTCTCGACGTCTCGCAAATCTACGGGCCGACGTGGCCTATTACAGGGATAGCTTTATTGCAGCTCTAGTATCAGTAGGTGTTGTGACATTTAAATTTACACATAAACCCAAATTAATATACTTCTATCCCAGTTCTACTACCATATTCCATAGTAATACGGACTAGTGTATTAATATTGTATTAATTCACTAAGCATCCGGAAGGAAATCGCCTATTCATGGAACCAAAGTTTTGTCTAGTACACTGTCCCAAACAGCAACTGAAAGAACGAGTAAAGCAAACTTTATGTCAATTCTAACTCTGATGAGTCCATTAGAAAAATACTCAGTCACTGGAACTAGGTCTAGCGATTACAATACTGGACGATGGACAAAGTCCAAAAACTCAGTAATCCCAAAATTTACATGAGCTGCATTTTACATAGTGCCCCCACGGAAAAACTTTTTGTCCCGAGGCCACAATCAAATCCCATTAGGCAATTAAGAGTTGCGTAAAAATGACAGAACATGGGCGTTAAAAGTTTTTCAGTGTGTTACTGAATTCATTAAACAAGCTGAATTTTGTAACGAGCTCACAAAGTGGGCAGAGCCTATTTTATTATGTTGCTCTTGCCTCTCCACGTTCTACTCTGCGCATGCAACAATCCTGATTAGCGATATATTATTATTATTATTATTATTATTATGGCTTTACAGCACGTTGTTGGGCCTCGGCTGCTTTTTCAGTTAATTGATTCTATACTCGTACGCATGCAGTAGGATTCCTTGGACGGGGAATCAGCCCGTGTGGCTGTGTGGGCGCTTAACCCGATGCATTTACTCACCTGGATATTTTGAACCCCAAAATTCATGTAAATAATATTTAAACGTTCAGTACAGGCCACACAGAAAACACACCCCGTCCCCACTATAGAACCCACCGGCTAATGCTGAATACGGAGTTAAACAAAAGCAAACTCCGTGATTTTAGTCCGCAAGCGAACTATGCCGATCGAGCGACCGCCGCTTGTCGGCGAAGTTTTAATGTCAACTTTTGCGGATAGAAGGTGTCGCGTGGTCAGCGCAACGAATCCCCACGGCCGTTAATTTCAGTTTTCTAGACCGGAGCCGCTATTTGCTTGAAATAGCTGTTCAATTATCATCACGAGGCTGAGTGAACCCCGTTTCAGACCCACTACATCTCAGAAAAAGAATCTGGTAGTGCCGGGAATCGAAACCGGACCTCTAGATCTGTAGCCAAGAACGCTGACTACTAGACCACGGAGTTAACAACGGTTTATTCTAACAGTATTTATGGCACAGCCACAGAAGTGCACAGTTTGAATTTATTTCAATCAGTACTGGACAATCACAGCGTTAATATCCCAAACACGTTCGCAGCTTTACGTCGCTAAGGTATCTACACTTTAACCACTGGAAGTTTCTCACACGCATTCCGATTAGCAAATCCTACACATCTTCCACGTTACTGTACGAATTCTTTAGTTTAGTTGTGATTGTAGGATTCGAGGTTCTCACGCCTGTGATTATGAAGAGTTCTGTTTTCTGGGGTACAACGCCATGTAGTCTGTTGAAAGTCAATTTATGTTTCGGAGGAACATGTCGGCTCCGTCTTCAGAGCTTGTTCTGCTTAGCACCTGCTTTCACGCAGGTTTCTTGCTTCGCTTATTCTTCGATCCTGAAGACGGAGGCGACATGCTCCACCGAAACGTCGGTTGACTTTCAAAGGACTACATTGCGTTACATCCCAGAAGATATGACTCTTCTTAGTTGTGACTGGCTGTTGATGAAGTCATGGTTACACAGTGGACGTTTTATTTTGGGTTCTTATAGCTTCATAATAATTTGTATGAAATCATAAATATGAGTATATGATTGACTAGAGTATAGAGATCAGATGTTAGTGGAGAGAGAAGAATTATTCGTATTGTAGTCGTGCGGCTGGCATGTAAAACACTGCTATTTATTACAGGCAAAAGAACGGATATACTGTGGCGTATTTGCTCCATGCAAGAACTGTGAAGCGAGAGAAACAGCCGTTGCTAAGTAATACACCAAAGCAACAATAGAACAACGCAGTTATGCAACCCATTTCTAAGCAACGGTTCGGTAAACATGCCTCAACAATAGAGAGGCTGCTTTTATGCGGTCCACGTCGCGATGGTTGCTTTGCAATGGTGCGACAAACACGCCTCAACAATTCATTTTTCAATTCACTATTACACAAATACCATTGTCAACAGTCATGTCTTCATTAGACATTGCTTGGTAGCGGCTTCCAAGCGCAGACATTCCCCTTCCCCTGGGTCACCGAACTGTCACCGAGCTGAGCTACCAGCTTCTCACAACAACAGCTCACAAAGACGGAACCTCAGCAATCCTCTAACACACTCACTCACCAACCAACTGCTCATCACTTCATTTAACTTAAATGAAATAATTCACTGTCTGCTTATAACACCTCGGCATGGACCGCACAGAGAATGCCGTTTGTTACGGTGTAATTGTTGCCGTGGGAACACGTTTGTTTCTTCAGCCGTTACTTTATTCGCCTATTTAGCGGTTGTTGCCTAGCAACGGGTTTACATGACACAATATTATACTGTCAATTTTATCTCTTATCCCAAAATATGTAACTGATTACATTGAAATTTAACGAGTTCTCATATTCGCCTAGCAAATGCCATAATTCGCATAAGGGCTTAAACAACAAAACCTTATGTAACTTCTTCACTGCTATTAATCATCAACACACAGCAAGGAACGTATCTGGAAATTCTGTGTATTCTTACTCCCATCGGGCCATCAGCTATGGAGAATGTAGGTCGGCAGATCTATTTCTATAAAGTAAATACGGCCCTCGACTCACTCACCTGGGTCAAGGCACAGAATTGTCTAAGACTTTACGTTCCATTGTCCTTTACAAGTGAATCTGCGTTAGTCAATCGTTAAAGCTAACAGATGCACCACAAGTAAAGTGTGGAAGATACAGCAACAGACGAAAGGGAAAAACGACTGAGGCATAAAATTAATGTATGGAAAAACATAAAGTATATTGCTTAGTAATTTATAAAGCCGACGTTTTATACGCAGAAAGAATTATCGCGTCTACTTAACAGCTTGTTCACACTGTGCCAAAGCAGTAAAACAAGCCTTGGTACCTATTGACTACTTTGGCACTGAGCTTCTAGAAATGCCCTATACGAAACTGCGTATTAGGAGTTCTGTCTTCTGAGATATAACACCACGTATTCTGCTGAAAGTCAATCGATGTTTCGGAGAAAAATGTCTCCTCCATTGTCAGGGTTCAAGATTAAGACAAGCAGGCAACAGGATGAAGCAGACAGCAAGGAAGATATGCATGCGTGGAAATTAAAATGAAGCATCACCGACGTGTAAAGGCAGTACATGTTTATGTACCCCCACGTCTTTACGAAGAAGTCATTGCTCTCGGTACTCGCCTTTTCATTCCCAGCCACTATATCTTTGCACGGCTTCACATTATAATTACTATTGACATGGGCTTGCAATATGATTCTAAATACATTCTTGGAATACAATAAATATCGACTTCTCTATTGATATCGGATAGTTTTATATCTATATCGAAGAAGGATGCCGTCTTCTGAGATGTGGTGTCGTGTAGATGTCGTGTGAACCGACGTTTCGGAGGAACGTATCGCCTCCATCTTCAGGGTAGAAAAATCCGCGAGCTCAGGTCAGTTTGCAGCAACCTGCTCACGCTCGTTCCTTGCTCGCTGATTTTCCTACCCTGAAGATGGAGGTGATATGCTACTCCGAAACGTCTTTTCGCACAAGATGTACACGGCGCCACATCCCAGAAGACGGCATTCTTCATAGTCACCGCTGTGAAAACCTCAAATCTTACATGCGTCGAAGAATGTTACAACTTCAAAGATTTTTACATTGCTGAAACATTCCTTTACGTCCTGTCTTGAATGTTTAACTTCGTTTTCACATCCATTACAAAACAGTCATGAGTATCTGTATTTTTATCTCCTTTCCTTAACCAAGTGGAAAGTCTCACCAAGTATACTGCCACGGACAAATTCCAGGTGTTTCAGTACTTTTAAATAAGTGGCAGTAGTTTTACGATACTCACAAGAACTTCTGGGAGGAACTAATCGCCTACTTCCTTTCATACGACATGAAGCGCACAGAAAACGATGCGTCAACAATTCTTCCACTGTCGCGCGTCTATTCGTTGCAGCGGTAACGTGTTTACAGAGATGTTGCACACGATTGGAGGACGAAGAAACAGACACACAGATTGATGGGAGGGATTTATGAAGTGCTCCGTTGAGATGGGCTCAGGTGTCATGACATACATAGCAAGTATCATAAAGACTAGTTCAGGCATTCAAAAATTAATAGGGAGGGGGGTTCATAGACACGCGGACAGCACAGTGATAAAAGCTTAGTTTGAATTTCAAAATAAGTAAAATAGGCTGTGATGTGATATATCGGTACGTCGAAACCATATCCATATGGAGTACGTTTGCTGAATACTATACATAACCGACATATCCAGCACTCGTCAGGTCAATCGGGATTTGTAGTGGACGAAGTGGCATTGGGCAAGTTTTCTTCTAGTATTTCGTTATCACCTGCCAATCTTCATTCCACCAGTTGCCCCACAATCACCATCATATATCATCTGGGGCTGGTACATTAGGCCAATAATGACCGCAGTACCAAATGTACTCAGTCTCACCTCACTCAGAATAAAAAAAAAAGGTAGCAAGGATTTTTAGTCGACTTCCTTCTTTCCTTCCTTCATTATATTCTACATTTCCATCAACTATCCGGTAGGTTCCACTTCTCAGTGGTTTAACATTATACATTGTAACATTGTACACAGAGATCCAAATAGTAAAAGATGGCAAAAACAGAAATGAAAACTCAATCACTTACCATAAAAGGTAAAGATGCCCCTGTACTTAACTAAGTAAGCACGACGCCATAAAGACGTATGGGAGAGTGGCTGTATAGATCCACGTTTTCTTGACTTCAGCACTATTTGGAGGTGAGCTGCTAGTTTCACACTCCGACCGCTACACCCCCTGGGAAAGAGCCCCAGGTACCCACTCCATAGAAGGCTGAGTGGGCCTCAGAGCTGATATGAACAACGTGAAGATAATTATTGACCCTGCCGGGACTGGAACTCCAACCCCTCGGTCGTCCATCCCGAAAAGGCTATCAGAAATGCGTGGCCGTGTTGCGATTCCAACAGTTCTTTAAACGAAGAAAAGTACCGCCTGTGTTTTATACTTTCTGTTTCACGTCCTTGACGGAGAAGTTGCCTATACATTTAGGCGCTAGATTTAATTGGTGCTTCAGGAATGACTGTGATCATAGATAAATCCTTGCGTTAGATATTTCAAGCTTCTTTTAAAAAGGTTCAGAACGATACAAAACATATACTTCATCATACAGTTTCCATTTTATTCTACGTAATAACTGTGTGAGGTATTAAAATTATCTACGCATGATCTTGAAGCCTTGTAACCTGATCGTTCTAGCCTCACAAAATGTCTCTACTTCTTTTCATATGACATATGCTAACATCCTGCCATAGATATTACTACAAGTATGTTACACGTTTCATCTACAGTTAACACCACTACCTATCGCGGCGGGAGAGCTCAGCGTATGACGAAGCAGGCGGTAGTGTTGACAGCTTTGCTGCTAGCTACTCAGTGGCGAAGGGAGTTAAGAATAACCTACAGCGGGAGGTCCAGACTCGTCGACTGTGACGGAAGCAATCAGTCTACGGCTTGGACAGCCCGAAATGTTGTCCTTAGTTCGGCCCAACCAGCACTACTGGAAACTAACACTGGCTAAAGAGCCGAATCAAAGGAAACAGAATGGAAATAATAGGAGACAGCTATGGAAAAGGGCGCTGAAATGTTAAGAGTTTTCAATATCTGCGGATTATCAGCAGCAAGTATTTCGCTATGGAATTACTGTGCATGTTACCGTCGAGATGACAGTCAAATATCAAAACAGGCTTAACTATTACACACCAACATAAGGTGCTTCACAGCATATGCTTCACACGTTGGTAACTATATTTACTTTACATACTTTGTTGTATTTTTTTTAAGGAAACTCTAGTTTCAGCCTGTCCACGCACCCTTTGTTCCAAATCAGATTTACTGCAACACACATATGGAAAATCCCCTATCCACGTTTAATATGCATTGGTCAATCAAATTTCTGCCAATGACATGGGTTAATCATTTCGAAGCGCAAGAATTTTCCAAAGAAACAATATATATTTTGTCAGTATATAGAATCCAAAGTAACAGTTCACGTAGCACATTTAAGACGATTACTCCCTTTCTCAGCAACAAATTCTGAGCCCCTTGTTCAGGACAAAGAGCAATATATATATTTAAACACACAATTGAAGAAGTACTACGCATACGGAACATATGGGTGAAGTTAAACCGGAAGAAAATTGGAGATTTCAGAACATGAACGTTTTCAACATTCATTTGTGGGTTTAATATAAGAATATGAGTTCTTAAAAATCTTTCTCTTGGCACCGAGGCTAAAATTAGAAATCGTATATCACAAATAAGACCAAAATTTGTATATGTTGAGACAAGAAAGGGATATGTTACAATTTCCTGCTTTGAAATGGCCGTTAACATTTTCAGTGTGATGGCTGTAGGAAAGGAGATATCCGCATGAGTATATAATCACAAAGTACATATATAGCTTTAAACTGTGCACGAAATCGTATAGTAAAATGAGAGCAAACAAAATTATCAAATAAAGAAACTCTTGCTATTGTATGTCATGGCAAGGCCACAAAAATAAAATACCTTCAAAAGTGGGCAGAACTTCACTTTCTAACTTTAAACGATTTCTATTTCGAGAGCTAAAGTTTCCTGCGATTGAAACAAGATAAGTGTAATTAAGTGAATATTCGCCCAAAACAATCGCCTGCTTGTAAATGTAACAGCCTAACCATTTAAAATTCTATGTGTCCAAAATTTTCACTGTAAAGGAGAAAGAGTCTATATCCTAGACCTTATGCGAGTACCTCACCCCAGCTGTTTAGCGATACAACGCAGTTTATGAGTAAACAGAGTTTTCCTTCCCACACCGATATCCTAAAGGAAGAAATCGCGTATGAAGCGACACATGCTATTTATTTTTCCAGCGTGATCCTTCCAGCAAGGTTTGAATGAAGTGGTTAAGGTAGAATTTGAAGCTCCTTGCTGCCCTCTGCTTCCTTCTTTGCTTACTATTTCATCTTGAACACAGACACAGTACGTTCTTCTGAAATGTTGGTAAATTTGTATCAGTGAACATGACGTCACATTCCAGCAGGTCGTACTCTACAGAGTTGTGAACGTTCATAAATATATGTACATGTATGACGTTCATCACTCCGAAACCAAAGACAGGTGCTTTCAAAATAAATTATTGAAGTTGTAGCACTAGTAACGCATTTCAGCACAAGGTACCGACGGATAATAAGGCCCGGAAGAAAGTGCAGTCAACTGCTGATCTGCTTAATTAGCTGTCCATCTCATCACATGAATGTGACAATGTACATTTCCTAGTTACCTCTTCCAGGCGCTTCCTACTGATGCTGCAGCCATATGCGCATACGAATTACTGCTCAGTTCAAAGGGCGGGGAAGGATTTTGTCTAATTGTACATTTCTTTCTTGGTAGAATTCATCAAAAGTATGTAAAGATTTTAGGGTATAGCTTTCACCGCAAAATAATATCAGTTTTATGTAATTAGAAAAAACATTAGAGTTTAGTTTGTCGCGTGATTTTTTTACGTCAAATTAACATAGACGTCAAGGAATAAGTATCTCCCACGGGTTATTTCATCGGGCCTTGTTATCTGTTTCTAGAAATATTTCGTGTTTTATTCTTCGTTTTGAAATATAACAAGAACAAAATATTTACTGCTTTACTTTATAAGGATCTCCTAAACGGACTAGAGCCGAGAAGTTCACCACAGAAAGACAATTCAAATAATCCACTTTCTTGACATGGCATGCAGAAGCCGACTCACACCGGGTGATACGTACACTTCATCTCCGGTCACCGTCACAACAAGATACTACATGGAGTAGTCAGACGCCTGGAGAACAGGACAACAGCTGTTCAGCATAAGCGCGACAGCTTGAAGACGGAACAATCAATTTTAAGAGACAAGTTAGTGGCAAAAACCGTCGTAAAGCCTAATTTCCTGTTGTATTGNTAGTAGTAGTAGTAGTAGTAGTAGTATGTTCCTGCTCCGAACACATATAACTTTTCTATGTTCGGCAGGTCCTTCAGTCACTGCACTTCGGCTACATGCTCTTCTACTGTTGCTAATGCCGTTTGTATACTGAGAGATACTTCTAAACTTGCGTTTAAATGTAAATAACCACAATGGATTTAGATTTCATTTCTGAGTGTTTGTTTTGTCTTCGTGTTTGTTTTTAATATTGCTGTTTTGTATTCCTGCTGCCTCTATAACTGGTTTCTGGCTGTTGAGTTCGGCAAGCAAATAAAGACCTGAATTGAATTATTATTATCACAATTTCATTTTTTATTTTTGAAGGAAATATATATATTGTGACGCGACAAATAAATTCACGCAGGTCTCGGATTTGGCGAATGTGTTTATTGGCCGATCTCTTCTACATTCGCAAGTACAATTGTTCACAATTTCAGTATCACGATTACTGCTTCCAGCCAACTGAAGACTGACTACTCTTCTAATGTCAACTAAAAGCTGAAGTCGTCTTTTGTTGACGCTGGAGTTTTTATAACCTGATCTCCGACGGAATCCAGCGCACCATGTAGGGGCCTTTGGTCTCGGCCGCTGTTATGCAACGAACCTTTTGTTGTCCTTTCATCTCCGGGGAAACGCATTTGTTGTTTAAGGTATTCCTAGGCAACGGCCGACTGTTATTGCGTTTCCATGGAAGTATACCTTCCGGATTCCTGGTGGCACGCGAATATATATATATATATATATATATACATTCCGTATGTTAAATTTGCTGGATAGAAAATAAATGCTCTCTATTGTGGCCATGTTTGTAATTGTGTACTTACAGCATGCAAAATATGTCTGTATCTTAACCTTTATGATCGTTCATGTCACATTTCACAACCTAAGTTCTGTTCATTCATTATCGCAACCAAACCGAAAGCTAAAAGTGAAGTCGGCATGGTCGCCATGCTATTTTTACTATCAGAACAAAAGTTGCGTACGTCTCGGAGATTATCCTACATTGCCTCAAGTAGCGCTGCAGTCGTTCCTACCTAATGTACGCGCGTCCGGTTCGTTGTTTACTGATCTCAGAGATTTTCAGTTAAGATATTGGGGTGGCCTACAGTGGCGTAACGGTCGTACAAAGTTTTGTAAAAATAGATCGGCTGATTCAAACGATAAATGGGGAAAGACATACAGCATGATGAGCTCATAAACTATTTTTTATGAATAAAGAAAAACATGTTGAGAATTAATGTTCATTTAAATTCCACGTAATATTTCTGCAACGGCAAAGGGCGAAATAAGGTATGACGATACAATGGTGGTACCATACGGCAGGAAGTATGAGAGTAAATTCGTAGAAGAGAAGAATTTTGGAATACAAAGGGTATTGAAATAACAAACAGCGCTCCTTGGCACACTCGCAAAGACAAGCCCAAACAATGAGATACAAGAACTAAAGAAGTGAATACACAGCATTCCTTGAGAATGGGGAAGGAGATGTACAGAGAAACAGTAAATCCAAATCAGGGAACAGAAACGCAACACAAAATGGGAGAAATAGCCAAGTCAACAATAACAGAATATTCCTCGGATAAGGACAGTTAAATATAACTTTATATAGCAGAAATCATACCCAAAGGAGTGAGTAGGAAAGCTAGGAAATATTATTCAGAAGAAGAACAGAACGTAACATCAGACACCCAGCCTAGGCGTTGGTTCCATATGGCTCCCTGGACAACAAGACAAGCGACGAATGGGCAATATATAGGTAGCGCTGTAACAACATCCACTCCTGGCTTTCCCCGGTGGCTGAACATTCAGAAGGTCCCAAACGCCGACAAGATTAGTAAATAAAAATAAACATATGCATTGAAACATGTATCGGCACAACCCTCACCAGTCAGCTCTTGAAGCTTCCTGTATATCAAATGTACTTCCGAGAATGGAAAATGCCCAACGTAATATGGGTATGACGTAACAGATGCTACACATCCTGTCAACTCAAAAGAGAGAAGAACAAATGAAAGTAGACTAAATAATACAAAAACCAGTTAGGCTTGCTACCAATCTATATTAGAAACTGCTTAATTATAGTACCTAGTCAATACATGTGAACGGAGAAGTTCATGGAGGTAGGCCTAGGCCCACTGGGGCTGTAGTGCCAAGGAAAAAAAATCAATACATATTTAGTCATGAACCCTAATATCACAGCATGTAATAATTTAGAAGGTAATGAATAAGCATAATTGCCGAGCACAATGGCCGGGCGGTTTAAGGCATGAAATGTTTTCGACCGCTCAAACACTGGGATCTGGGTTCCAACCCCCCTGCGTTTATTCTGTATTTGCCTTATCCTGTGTAGGAAGCAGCTTTGAGACGGGATGATCCCCCGTCCAAGGCGTCCTACCGACTGCGAATAAGATTAAGAAACTGAGAGGAGCGGCCAGGGCCCAAAATCTTGGCTTTAGAGCCATTAGTAGTGATAGTAGTAGTAGTAGTAGTAGTAGTAGTAGTAGTAGCAGTAGTAGTAGTAGTAGTAGTAGAATAAGTATAATTGAACAAAGTGATATGTAGATATTTCAGCATTATCGCAGTTCTGTGGAAAAAATACTCGAACTGAGAAAGAATTGATGTCGAGAACTGCAGCTAAAATGTACGAAACAGCAACAAAAGAAGAAAAGTGTGCTTACGATATAATTGTTATGCAATTCCATTTTTTGTTGCTGCCGGTCAGAATAACCGCGCGGTTTAAGGCACGAAATGCCTTCGCTCGCTCGGACGCTGGGATCGTAGGTTCGAATCCCACTCGAGGCATAGATGTTTGGTGTGTGTATGCGTTTATTCTGTGTTTATGTTGTCCTGTGTTTAGGTAGCGGCCTTGCGACCGGCTGATCATTCCTCCGCGGAGTCCTACAGTCTGTGAAAAATTATTACGGGACTGAACGAGAGGCCATGGTCTTGAATGGGCTGGAGGAGCAATTGAAAGAAAATTGTTCGTAAACATGTGATCAGTTTAGTGCTTGTTGTCAAAGAAGAATCTATTAGCCCCATAAGGCCATTATTTGCACAGTGTTTGTAAGGCTGTAAGGTTCTGAATACACTGGCTCTTTCGGTCCAGTCTGTTGTAACTTACTTGTTGTCTCGACAGTTTACTTTCAGTGTTCCAGAGGAAAGGTAACAAGAATTTGGGCGATGAACGTGTATGAAACTATAAGGACAGCATCTCAACAACTTGCTCGGTTAGGATCGATACTTGGCTTGCCTTAAAGCACTCTGTAAAGTGCTGAATGTGTAACTCCATGCAGCAGAGTAATTTCTGAAATGCTAGGAATCACTCAGCTAATCCAGTCCAGTAAAGTGCAGCTGGCCTTAGCTAGCACAGTCGTTCTTGTTTTCGAGCTCCGTTGGAACCCATGACCTAATTTATGTTCGTCCAAAGACCATTGCGTGTTTGGGTTTGTCTCCCCTCCGATGTGAAGAGTGGTGCCTCTTTCTGAGTTTGCGCCATTTTGTTGCACCTTTATTTCACAAGAGTGTACCAGCACTCACATAGCTAATCAAGAAACTCCCCGCCTCTTATGGAGCCCGAAGTTACATTATGGTGTTGACAGCCAGGCAATTTATTGACTTTAACAATTAAATTTACTCTAATAGTAGCAACAAAAACCTGAAGAAAGAAAACGCACATGAAACCTATGGAACAACATGGGATGTGCACGAACCAATTCCTGCTGTTTTTATACACAGCACCAATACGACTGGACGCTGGAATGAAGCACAAACGGCACGTTTCGACTTCAGGCCTCAGTTTTCTCAGTCCTGCGAGCTCATGAAATTTCCATTCAGTACAAAATTTGAACCTACCTCCTTCAGGATCGATTTATCCTAATTTAAATTTGGGTATCCTCACTGACGGAATGATGAATGAGATCAGATCTCTGAAGGCTCTCATCATGACTTTAGAAAGCTAATCAAACTTCGTGACGCTTGTGTTAATACAACTCTGTTTTATTCCTGTATTAGGTTAAGTACGATTTTAGGTTCTCACAGAAATGGTTATGAAGTATTATATCTTCTGGAATATTACGCCTAGGAGTCAGTTGAAAGTATACCGACGTTTCGTAGGAAAGTGTCGCCTCCATTATCAGGGTTGAGGAGTGTGCCAGGCAACAAACCAGCTTGTTGGCTGTTGCTTAGTTTAGTCCTCGACCTAGCAGATGGAGGCGATATGTTCCTTCGAAATGTCAGTTGAGTTTCAAAGGATTGAGGTGCTATATTCCAGAAGACAGAAATGCTCTATACTGCATTATCTAACGGTCAGAATATGGTTACAGAAGGCTATCTTTTTACGGCAAGAGCGCCATTCGATGTAAAATCCTGAAGTTCTGTTTGGTAACACGTCTTCGAAATTCATGCCTTAGGGTTATATCTTCCGAAGACGGAAATCGCGACAAAAATATACGTTCTTTCCTACTTTACGACAATTCATAATTACGCTGTAGACGCCTGCGTGCTAACAGTTGATCTACATATGTATCAAAGGTTCTCGGGCCCTTTGTTGGACCTTGGTCGCTATTCAGTTTCTTGATATTTACAGTCGGTAGGATTCACTGGACGGGGGATCAGCCCGCAGCAAGGCCTCTACCTATATAGACGACAACACAAACACAAGATAAAGGCACAGAGGCATCAATGTCGCAAATGGAATTCGAACCCGCGATCCCAGTGTTTTAACAAGCGAAGACAATTCATGCCTTACATCGCGCGGCCACTGTGATTGGCAGGTGTGGGTCTATTTTCACCAAATGTGTAAATCGATATATAGGATCATCTGAAATAAACTTCCTAGTTTCAAGTTGCAATAACTCGTGAAACATGAACCAAAACAAAGTACTTTCATTATGTGTTGAGAGAGTCTCAAAGTTTTCCGATATCCTTAACAAGTCTTGACGAAAGCACTGTGCGTAGCCCTGCAGATATCCAAACAGCATTCGCTTTCGTCGCAGGTAAAACCACGCATGTCCGGAATGACTCTCACTAGAGCAACGTAAATTTTGCATCGTAGGTGACGCAGATCACGTGCGTAAGCAAAAGTGATCACAGTATCACCACACGATAAAAGATTTGAACTTCGTGGAGGCCCGATTGAATTTTGTAAGCACGTAACTCCAGCCGCCTATGCAACACTTTCTAAGTAGTGCATCTGGGTATTCCCGTTTTCACCTCCAGATGCCAGACTGCCAGATTCCAATGTCTTGATCCCATTGTCGCATGATCTCATTGTTCTCACGGTTCATATACCTTTCTTATAGAGGAAAAAGTAAAGCTATCCCTGTAACAGGCCACAGAGGCCCATAGGGTCGTGAGACGCGGGGAGTCCCACATTATCTAGACAATTGGCTCACAGATGGCGGTAAGATTGTGAGCCTTACTCGCCGGCCATCCTTTATAACCCCTCCCCCACACACACACACACACACATACACACAAGAAGATTCCTGGTACTCTTTTCTGTTAGTGCTGAGTTGACCCCAGATTTATACTGCGGCTGGAAGGATTAGGTCAATCGAAAATATTCACCTCAACGGGGATCGAACCCGCGACCTTCCTGCTTGTAGCATAGTGTCTCAACCAACTATGCTACCACGTGCCCCTCTTACATAGGAAGCAATAGGGAAATAAGCCGATTTATACTCGACAACATGCAAATTTTCAGATGTCTAAAATCTGCCCAAGGAGNGGTCCATTGTGCTTCCCTCTATGATTTCTACCAGTCTCTATATCCTACCGGTACTGGTGCTTACCATCAGTCCCGCCCAGCCAGCGAGACCGGCTCTACTAGCTGAGAGGTATCTATAATGCTTCCCCATCTACCAGAGGTATTAGAGACGGGAAACGGAAACGTCCGCAATTTTGGCTCAGTGACCTCCTTCGGAGGTATGAGGTTCTTTTACGTGCCGTAAAGCTACGACACGGGACCCACGGCTTAAAGTCCCTCCCGGAGGACTTGTTCCCTAATTTTTCGGCCCTTAAAAATTCGACGACATCCGCCGGGTATTGGAACCCGCGTACTACGAGTCATGAGGTGGGAACGTTACCTCTAGACTACGGAGGCCGCTTATATATATATATCTATACTGTACGCATATATCCTAATATTATTAAAATCAGTGCTACTGAAATCGCTTCGAACTTCTCTTACAATGCTACTAGGCGGAGATGAGATGGAGATAACTCTCTAAAAGTTTCTGCGTCGTAATTTGGCATCTACTTTCGTCTCCACTACTCATTTCTGTTGTCGGATTCCTTTCGTGTCAAATATTTTGTCTTACCAAAATTGATGTCTTGAAGGCATTTTATACGCCTACTATTGGACGTTTTATTTGAGTGGGCACTTTGTCATACTGGACACTTCAGATTAATGGACATCATATACTTGGACTTAGCAGGTCTGGAAACGTGCAGCTTTTGCTCCTTTCGAAATTCCCTGCCTATTTATCAGTGGTCTGGACCCATTTGTGCTATCTGACAATTACTATTTGTTACAGTGATTTAACGTTTCACTCACTCTGTGAGCGTTCCCTCAGAGGAATGTTTTTGGACGTTACTTTTACGTAAATCACAATTCGCCGCAGAACGAGACAAATGTTATGGGAACGCAGGAACCACGAGCTGTGTGCCGAAAATAATTAAGGTGAATCACAATGGCACGCATAGCTCTACATTTGTGGAATGTTCAATATTCTACAACGGCATGCCTGCCTGTATCAAGGTCTACGCAAAACCGTCCTAACAAACACGAACAGTGCTTCACACTTGGTTCTGAAATTTCAGATGTCACCGTTTCAAGCGTTAGTGTAATATGAATCGCTAGTAGGGAGCCGAGAGAGTTCAGTCGATATAACAGCAGGCTACAGGCTTCACCGCCCAGGAATGTGAGTTCGATTCTCGGTGGCAAGATATTTAGCGTCCGGTTCCCTCGCCGCAGGAAAGACTCGGAGCCTGAGGCTAACCATTCATCTCCATCTGGTGCCTGTGCTAGGAACCTATACCTCTAATCCCCATTCATCTTCACTGCGTAGCGTTCAATTACTTAATCATAGGGACAACTTCACTTTACTGAATCCGTAATAAATTATAACATAATTAAAATCAATAAAGTTCTTACCACTAGATTTAATTAAAAATGGATGGGCAAAAATTGAATGAGTTCTTAGAAATTTTCCGTTGTGCAACTTCAGCAACCTTGCAATATATTCTCTGATCAGACCTTGGCCTGTTTTAAGGTGCAGTCCAAATGAGCTGAGTAAAATCACGAAATACCTCAGTCTCGATAATATAGCTCGGTCTGGGAATCGAAACAGGTACCTCTCACATGACAGTCAAGTGAGTAGGAAAAAGCATTTGCATATTTTAAGTTACAGTGAAAGGTAAAAGTTGTCCCTGTGCTTAACTAATTAAGCACTATGCATGGAGGCGTATAGGGGGAGTGGATGTATAGATTCACACTTTCTTGGCCTCAACACTAGTTGGAGGTGAGTGGTTAGCTACACGCCCCGACCGCTTTACCCCAGGGGAAGAGCCCCAGGTACCCATTGGATAGGAGGCTGGGTGAGACCCAGAGCTGGTCTGGACGTGGAGAAGACAAAATTTTTGACCCTGCAGGGACTCGAACTCCGACCCCTCGATCGTCCAGCCCATAGCCAGTTGCTATACCGACTGCGCTATCCCAGCTCCACTTTATGTTACACTTCGATGAGTTATTTGCAGCTTTTTATGTTAAAAACAGTAAAAACAGCCAGCTCCAAAGTCAATTAGACCCAGGTAAGCCAGCATTCCTAAGATTCAGAAATAATATCCACAACACTGCGACAGTCGGCCGTTATCTCTATTGATTCTTCCGTGCGGGTTACCGAGTGCATTAAAACGAAACATGTTGCTTTTCTAACCACTCTTCTAGCGTCTTCTAGAGTCTGGAGTACATGAATTAATGCCAATCGAGGTAGATAATATTTTAAAGTTTTATGCCTAATATTATTTCACGCAGACGTGTATGACAATAGAGCGTCACATTTGCTATAAAATCCAAAGCACAGATCTACAAATTGTCTTGCACGTTTTTAGACACTGGAAATGTAATCACAGTTGTAACAAAATTCCACAAATTCGGCTCGATCTGATACAGCTAACTTCCTAAAAACATATTTCAACGTCATTCTGTCGAAATTTCCGAAGCTTAACTGCTATTTTAAAACATTTCCCGTTGTGCATGTGAGATAACGCAGTAACGGGTCTAATTTGTACCGTGAAATTGCCGATTCCTATTTCACCTGTAACAAAGATATTGTGACATGACGCCCGAAAGCCGGAATAGTGAAATCAGGGGAGACGTCCATTGCTAGGTAACGTCACTGTAAACACCTTCCTACGCCAGTGAATACGCATGCAGCAATAGAAGAACTAGTTTCTAAGCAACGAATAGGAGGCACACAACAATAGGGGTTGCTGGAAACGGTGTTATCTGTTCGGTCAGTGCAAAGTGGTTATAACGAATAGTGCAGCAGAATTAGATTTGAGTCGAGTTCCGAAGCTGGCAGCTGCAGCATAGAACTGAGTCGAGTTCTGGAGATGTCAGTCTAAGGTGACAGAGAAGAAATGGCAAGAAACGAAATAGGCTGCGCAAAGACTTCATGAGTGCTGCAGTTACAGTGAGACTGCTGAAATTCGTTGTCAAGATACGACTAGTAAATTGTGTAGATCAGCGGTAGCATTGTAATTACGTGCAGTCCCGAGTCGAATGTATAAGGTGTCAATAAAGCCAGTCATCTAATCCAAAACCCGTTTATAAGTCAAGCGCAACACCCTACACCTGACAATATCTTGGTTTGACTCAGTTCCTCCAGGGGACTGCCAGGAATAGGCCACTCCTTTATCCCTCCCTACTAATCGAATATGCTCACCCTTTCACCTCATTCGATGATACACGAATATATTAAACGAACCGAAGGATGAATTAATTTATTAGATATATTGAGATTAAAAGCAAATGCACTAGCCGAGCAAGGTACGTGACAGGGCAGATAACCATGGGATTTCACGAATTCCTATGTACAGTATTTGGGCCACGGAACGGAAGAATTCTATGTTTTACAGTCGTATAAGGTACAGGAAACGTTCTAGATTAATCTACAGTCTACAATCTAGAGAGAGTGCTGGAACAAAGAACTTCTAAGAGCTGAAGTGTAGTACGGTTTCCTTGAATGTACTGTGTCCTTAATGGGGGCATGCGGTAGCGTAGTTGGTCGAGACACTACGCTACAAGACGGAAGGTCGCGGGATCGAATTCCGATAAGGATTTTTTTAATTTACCTAATTCTTCCAGCCACAATATGGCCCTGGGGTCGACTCAGCCTTTAACAGAAATGAGTACCAGGAATAATCTTGGAATATTCTTGGGGGTAAAGGGCGGCCGGCGCGTAAGGCTGACAACGTTGCCACCATCTATGAGCCGATTGTCTAGAAAATGTGGGAACCTCAACATCTCACAACCTTATGGGCCTCCAAGGCCTGTTACAAGGATAACTTTACTTCTACTTTACTACTTATACCGAAAAGTGAATAGCATTTCATAATTTGGCAGGTAGTCTTGGTTACGATGCCGTGTAGTCTGGCAGGCGGCTATTTGATATCCACCTACACAAATGCATGATGTAATAAGCCAGAAGACCATACAATCAGTATTCAACGCCGTAGAAACCTAAAATACAGTATTATATAGTGAATAGTACTGTTGCTTTGTACTCTGGAGCTCCTTGTTTCGAATCTCGAACTAATCTGCAGTTCCTTCGAGGTTATTCCGGGAGTAACCCCAAAGGTACAATCATCTCGGGCTTAATTAACCGTCCCGACTTGAAGACGTATGGGGGAGTGACGACAAAGCTCCTCGCATTCCAAATATATGCATCTGATGGAGGTAAGTGTTCAGCTTCGCTTCTCTGCCGCTTTTTTACTGCTAGTGGGGTGGAACTAAGCCCTTGCACTGCGGCCACTTCTGGCCTGTTGTTCCAGCCCCAGATGATAGGTGAGGGTGATTGTGGAGCAATTGGTGGAATGAAGATTGGCAGGGGAAACCAAAGCACTCGGAGAAAACCTGCCCCAGCGCCACTTTGTCCACCCCAGATCCAACTTGACCAGACCCGGGATCGAACCCGGGCCGCTGCGGTGGGAAGCCAGCGACTAACCGCTTGAGCTATGGCGCGGCCTCTCTGCCTCTTTACTCCGGTAGACATTGGACAAGAGGTTGACTAGGCCCCGGAACTGATCTGGAACCGGCTGAGTGTAAAAACATATCTGTCCCTCCCAGAAATCGAATCCCAATTCCTTGGTCGTCCAACCAGTAGCCTAGTTACTATAACTGACTGAGCAACCCAAGCAATTTCCTTACATATATTTAAATAGACCACGGCAGTTTCATCTGCAGTCTATCCGTATCATAACTCACAATCACGCTGCCATTTTTATAAGACACCATACAACGCCTGTAGTTGATATAGCGCTGCTCAATAAAACAATAACCTAAAAGGAAAGGTAGAGATTTCATAAGACAGATAAGCCTCTTCTTGCTTCCTGCAAGTTCAAAGTTGTCACAATTGAAACCCTTCTTCTCATAACACAGAGACTGTTGTACAAACAAACGATTCGCTTCAACGATAACCCAATCTACAAAATTAGCAATTACCTTAATTCCGGCCTGAAATAGAGGATGCCGTTAGTCAAGCCGAAGGATGCAAACCGCCCCATTAAGGTAACCGCTTGCCGTATCCAGACGTCTAAATGTTTTATCGTACTTGAGGCGCGCTAACTTCACAGAGGTGTTTACAGCCACAACAAACCTTCTCCACGCTGCGGCCCTCTCGCCATCCGCAATCCGCCAACTCGATATGAGAGTGCGGGGGACGGCCCTCAAGTGAATGATCTGGGTCAGAAAAGGTTCGAATCCCGTCTGTACACTACTACATCGTCACAATTTCATCTTGAAATCACACGAATGTCTGTTAATGGCACCATAACTTCTGTATTTAATCCGCCCTCTTTCATCAACGTGTTTAACACGGTTCTGACGATAAATAGAGGAAGGCGATATCGTCAAGCAATTATGCAAGAACACTCCCTCAAGAAGTCGGTATTACCAGTTTCCTACATATATATCGCTGTCTTAAATGAAAAATTTATTTTCATATTATTTCACAATGAGATATTTCGGCCGTATATGGTAATCAGGTATATACGGCTCCTGCTAAACTTGTTTCACTGTAAGCTCTATTTTATGTCACAATTTTGAAAATTATGTTTTCCCTANGAATTTAATCTGCTATTGAATTTCTTCGTGAAGTAGATTCTGATTTCTTAATGCCGCTCCTAAATCTTGTTATGCCGGTCACGGTAGCCGAGCGGTCTAAGGCGTGCACTGTCTTCGCTCGCTCGGAAGCCGGGATCGTGGGTTCGAATCCCACTCAGGGCATGGATGTTTGTGTGCGTTTTTCTGTGTTTGTCTATAGGTACAGGCCTTGCGACGAGCTGATCACTCGCCCAAGGAGTCCTACCGTATGTGTAAGATCTAGTAAACCGAAGTGAAATGGAGAGTTTCATGGAGGTAGGCCTAGGCCCAAATTGGGGCTGTAGCGCCATAGGAAAAAAGAACCCTGTTATACATTACAGCTATAGAATGGTTCCTTATTAATTTGCGTAAATTTTGGTACCCTTGTGTCTTTTGTATCGCTAGACCCACCCTACAAGCAAAAAATACTTCGCATATCCTTCCTCATCTTTGTGTTGTTAAATAAAGGTAAAGCTGGTTCTGCGCTTCATTAGTTAAGCACGAGACGGAGATGAGTGTCAGCTTCATGCTCCGGTCCCTTTACTCTTGGGGAAAATGCCCCCACCCCATACCCACTGGATAGGAGGCTGGGTGGGTTCCAGAGCCGGTCTGGACGCTATGGAGAAGGGAGAAANCATATGTGGCTTGTGTGTTCACCCCCTAAGGACTGGTAGCATAGGTGCATGCTCTCAAGCAACAACTGACACGTTTCAGATTATTATGGGGAATGAAATGAGATATGAAACGCCTTCACATTTAAAATACCAAATTACTTACGTCGCTCTCACTTTGGCCGATTTATATTTCAGGATTTCCGGATATTCCGGTATTAGTATAAATCGGAAATTTTCCAAAGCAGAAAGCTAAAGAGACCAAACGTCATTCCTAAACTAAAACTCAGTGAGAGTTGCTTGATGACCTACAGATATACAGGGAAAATTTTAAAGCTATTGACGTGTTCACGGCTCCGTGCTTCACCGCTATCGGGCCATCACCGGCCGCTAAACGCACGCGAATTTTGCCGATGACTCAGCAGGCCGGGCGGCCGATAACGTTTGGAATGAAAGAAAATAATTAACTAGCAGACCTCTACACAGTATTCTGTTACAGGGCGGGAAGTGCGGTTCATGAATGGGAGTTTATGATTTCTCAGCAGTACGCAGTAGTTATCAGCGCCATGAGCCATTTGTTTGTTCCCTGTTAACAGTTAGTCAGCAGTTTGACACGACATGATGTGCTATACTTTAGGGCAACGTGTATTTCTGCATGGCGCCTACGTGAATATCGGTCTGCTGGAAAGTGTCGGCGAAAATTTCGACGTGGATTTCGTAATGAAAGAGTTCCCAGTAGACAAACAATTCATAATTTGGTGAATAAACTTAGAGCAACGGGACTCTTAACAGGCAAGAAAACAGAACATGAGCGTCGAGTGCTTACTGAGGAGAAATGATACTTCTGTTTTTTTTCTTCTTGAATCGTGTGAAGGACAAGTTTATAGAAGTAACCCTCGAATGGAAAGACTGAAAGAAAATATTCGTAGGGAAATTTAAGATATTCCTGCAGAGAATCTTCAGAAGGTAAATAAAAATTTCTTCCGCCGGTGCGAGGAATGCCCACGTGTAGAGGGACAGCATTTTCAGCACCCCCTGTGATTTGTGAACAAAGCTAAGAACTTCCCTTCATTCCAAATCTTATCGGCATCCTGAGTCATCGACAAAATTCGCGTGAGCTCCGCGGCCGGCTGTGCGTCGGTCGCGGTGAAGCGCGGATCCGTGAAAGCGTCAAGATCATTAAAAATCACCCTGTATGATGACGAAAAGGTCAATATTTCTAATGACTATTGGCTAAGATTAATTAAACAAGCCAAGGACTTCCCTGTTGTATTTATTATCTATCTAAACAACCTCATGGAGATCAGTACTTCTTGAGAAGTTGACAATCGTTCAGCCAGTCAAGAAATTCCCCATTCCACCTTCTACGGAAGCTGTAACTCATTACGATTTTCACAAGACTTCACCACTGGTTCCTGTTTGAGAAATATGAATCCCTTTTACAACCTTACATAAGATTTATTTAAGGTCTGTTTTAATATTATCCTCCCATCTACGCCTGAGTTTTCCAAGATATATCTTCCCTTTAGGTTTTCTGACACTAAGGCTGCATGCATTTATAAATTCTTCTTTGAGTTTTCCATGTCCCCTACATCTCACCTTCATTCGATCACCCTAATAACAGACGAATAGCATAAATTATGAAGCTCCTTGCTGTGCAGTTGTTCCAAAAGGCCTGTTGCTCATTCCCTCTTAGGTACAAAAACCTTCCTCAGCACCTTATTTTCAGACAAAATAAATCTACGTTCTTTCTTAATGCGAGAGATCAAGTTCCACATTATTGCAAAACAAAAGAGAGAACTTGATGTGCGTCATCAGTCGTCGCATTTTTTGGACAGGAGGCGGGAGGACAAACATTCTAAACTGAAGAGCAGAATTACTCGAATTTAATCTGCTATTGAATTTCTTCGTGAAGTAGATTCTGATTTCTTAATGCCGCTCCTAAATCTTGTTATGCCGGTCACGGTAGCCGAGCGGTCTAAGGCGTGCACTGTCTTCGCTCGCTCGGAAGCCGGGATCGTGGGTTCGAATCCCACTCAGGGCATGGATGTTTGTGTGCGTTTTTCTGTGTTTGTCTATAGGTACAGGCCTTGCGACGAGCTGATCACTCGCCCAAGGAGTCCTACCGTATGTGTAAGATCTAGTAAACCGAAGTGAAATGGAGAGTTTCATGGAGGTAGGCCTAGGCCCAAATTGGGGCTGTAGCGCCATAGGAAAAAAGAACCCTGTTATACATTACAGCTATAGAATGGTTCCTTATTAATTTGCGTAAATTTTGGTACCCTTGTGTCTTTTGTATCGCTAGACCCACCCTACAAGCAAAAAATACTTCGCATATCCTTCCTCATCTTTGTGTTGTTAAATAAAGGTAAAGCTGGTTCTGCGCTTCATTAGTTAAGCACGAGACGGAGATGAGTGTCAGCTTCATGCTCCGGTCCCTTTACTCTTGGGGAAAATGCCCCCACCCCATACCCACTGGATAGGAGGCTGGGTGGGTTCCAGAGCCGGTCTGGACGCTATGGAGAAGGGAGAACTCTCTTGCCCCTGACGGGAGTCGAACCTCGGCAGTTCAGCCTGTACCCGTCGCTATACAGATTGAGTTATACAGGCTCCCTGTGTTGGTAAGCAAGTTATTTAATTACAATGTTTCTTCTGCAGACACTATCTGGCTGCGAATGTGGCAAGGGGTGCAAATCTAAGAATGTCTTCTAGGTGATATAGGCACGCATAAGTATGCTGAAAGAAGTGGCCGCGCCATAGCTCAAGCTGTTAGCGACTGACTTCCCACCGCGGCGACCCGGGTTCGATCCCGAGTCTGGTCAAGTGGGATTTGTGGTGGACGAAGTGGCGCTGGGGCGGGTTTTCTCCGAGTACTTCGGTTTTCCCTGCCAATCTTCATTCCACCAAATTCTCCATCATCATAATCACCGGGGGCAGGCTACAATAGGCCAACCTCTGGCCACCGTGCCGAGTGAACCCAATTGGACTCCACGCCCCACTAAGCGAATCAATTAAAAAAGCTGAATGAAACGCTGCTGAAGGCCGATATGTAGGCCCGAAACTTGGTTATCCTGCACTTTCACGAAGTCGATGGTGAGTCCCAGAATCTGTTGGAGTCCTTGGGGCCGCATTCAGCCAACTGTTGAGGATATATATGAAACGGCATCGATAAAAGCCATGAAAAAGGTGACACGACCGCCGGGGAGAGGGTCTGTCACATTGATATATAGGCCTGCAGTGAATTCGAAAGAACCACTAATTACTCGTATAGTACAAACATTTGGGGAACAAAAAATCATATTTAGAGTTACATCTGTTCTGAATAAGCTCATTGAATATAAATTTCATACATACAGTATATAACGTAAAATAATTTCACCTATTACTGAGAAAAGTTCCATAATATTTCAGGAAAGACGGTCTGATAATAGTCATTTCCTCGACGTCGTCTCCGATCGGTAAGGCAAGTGGCACGCCTTGGGGAAGAGAGATAACAAGTTTGAGAGCAGCCTCGGGGCCCTCACTTCTCCCTCACTAACTGCTTAATGAGTAAACTGGATCTATCGAATGTCACACTCAACACTCTTGGAGTCAAGATGGTGATAACGATGAATTTCACACTTCACGCTCGATGAGTGAGAACGAATTTAGAATTTTATTATCGACACAGCATAAGGGAGATACGCAACATTAAGTTCGGGTTTTGTAGGTAAGTTTGAAGTTTGGGAAGCTGAAAAATGTGATCCTGTGAGATCAGTAGAGGTATTTACCCCATCGGAATGAGCAAAAGAACTAACCACTCGGTCGAGATGTTCGGTACTGCTTCACATGAGGTGACGTATTCATGTCATCTCAACTAATGGGATTACCGGTTATTGTTAAATTATTGGTTCTGGGATTATTAACCAATGCTATATCAACTATTGAATTAAAATACACAAAATTATAATTTTGCTTGTGGTTCTGTCTGGANCCTGTTTGAGAAATATGAATCCCTTTTACAACCTTACATAAGATTTATTTAAGGTCTGTTTTAATATTATCCTCCCATCTACGCCTGAGTTTTCCAAGATATATCTTCCCTTTAGGTTTTCTGACACTAAGGCTGCATGCATTTATAAATTCTTCTTTGAGTTTTCCATGTCCCCTACATCTCACCTTCATTCGATCACCCTAATAACAGACGAATAGCATAAATTATGAAGCTCCTTGCTGTGCAGTTGTTCCNTCTTCGCCAATTATAATTAGAATGATCAAGTCAAGGAGAATGAGGTGGGCAGGGCATGTAGCACGAATTGGAGAGAAGAGGAACCCATGTAGGATATTGGTGGGACAACCAGAAGGAAGGAGACCATTGGGGAGACCAAGATGTAGGTGAGTGGACAATACTAAAATGATGGTATGGATTGGATCGATCTGGCTCAGGATAGGGACTAGTGGAAGGCTCTTGTGAACTGTTGGCAAGTACTCGAGTAGCTGCATAATTGGCGGCTTCGCAAGAAGGGCTCAGCTCCATGAAGTTAGTTATATCAACTATTCACGTCTAACGACAGCCAGTGAAATGAGCAGATGATAATGTCTGACGGGTACGCAAACGCTTTGAAGAGATAACTGTACATCTCAAGACAGAAAAGCACAAAACCATAGCCCCCAACGTTACCCAAATTCTATACTGGCACCTCCAGAATTAAATTTGGAAGTGTCTGCTATATGAAGCCGCTGGGTACATGGGACAACATAGCGTGGGAAGCAGAAAGGAGAATGATGAAGTGACTCTGGACTTATTCTGAAGGAAAGTTCTGGTATTCACCTGAAGGGTCTGAGAAACCCCGTCACAGGAAAATCGGTCCAGATTTTGATTCGGGGAATTTCTAAGGACAGATAAACTGATTATCGAAAGATAAGAGTCCTGTAACGCATTTAAATTCCAACGTGTTTCCTCTTCACTGGAATGTAAATGGGGTCCCTAATCCCTCAGCAAAATGCAAATATCGCCTCGAGGTGGGATCCCATATCGTTTTATTCATTTTTTATTGCTAGTGGGGTAGGACTAAGTTCCTTGTACTGCGGCCACTTTTGGCCTATTGGACCAGCCACAAATGATAGGTGAGGGTGATTGTGGAGCAATTGGTGGAATGAAGATTGGCAGGGGAAACCGAAGTACTCGGAGAAAACCTGCCCCAGCGCCACTTTGTCCACCACAAATCCCACTTGACAAGACCCGGGATCCAACCCGGGCAGCCGCGGTGGAAAGCCAGCGACTAACCGCTTGAACTATGGTGCGGCCCTTTATTCATTCTTAATTATAAATATTTCTAGCCACAACTCTGAACAGAATCTTCTGCGGCTGGAAAGATTCGGTCAATTGAAAATCGAATCCGCGACTTTCCAGGAAATGTGCCATATTAAGAGTTATTACCCTATCATTCTTTCAAAAGGAGTGAAAACCATGAAGCCCAGAACACTACGGAATACACTCAAAATGTTTCAAACACACGTTAATGTGTCCTTCATCGGATGCTACTTGATACACTGCGTACATTCACTTCTGTGTGCCTACACTTCAGGAATTGCATCAAGTTCAACACAGCTTCCCCCAAAATTAGTGTCTATAGTTCGTCGGTTCAGATTTAAATAGAATTCGCCTATAAATACCAAATTTTATCAGAACATGCCGTTCCTAACGCACCAGCTTATGCAAAAACTGAACAGAATATATAAAACTGTCAGTAATTCTTCTCCGCCACAATGCAAATTCAATGCTAGTGACAGAAGGCTGACAACGAACGCTACGATTACTGCAGGAAGCACAGTCACATTGCTTTCGGTGCTACAGCAGTAGGCCCAAGTGTGCTCTAGAGAATAACATAAAACAGAAGCCAGCAATCCGATGAACAGGTATTTATAAAGGAAGTTAGGGGCCAGTCAGAAACCGTACACCGTGGGTGTAAGCCTTCCAAGTGGAACAAATGGAGCAAAGCTGTCTGCTAAATTGGACGGACGCTATTTTGAGAGAAGACAGTCAGTATATGATCAATGACCACCCAGACTATTTATGTTGAAAACGACAACACAACAGTTCCTCTCATTCGAGGTATCTTGCAGAAAATGTCAACTCTTTGAACGTGAAATTACAGGCCAGTTTCCTGTATTATAGTCAGTCAGGGAATTTATTATGCTTCGTGTAATGTTTGAACCCAACACACCCATATAAGACACTTCTATCCCAGTTTCCTTGTCTCCGAAGGGTTCCCGGGTTGGGGCCAACCTTACTAATTCAATCCTTTTACTTCTATACTTGACAACAACAAGTAAACGGATTATAGATAAACATTGAAAGAAAAATTGTATAAGAATTATAATTAAACCAACTCCGTGTAGCTCGGTCCTTCTTCAGAAGCCGCCAGTTGTACAGCTACTCAAGAACTTCCCAACATTTAGTGAAACCCAAAGATTCATTAACGTATTCACAAGCGTTATGCAATCCACCAGCCCATATCCTGAGCCAGTTCAGTCCAAGTGGGTCTCTTTCCTTTTGGCTTTCCCACCAAAACCCTATATGCATTCCTCTTCTCCCAATTCGTGCTATATGCTCTGACCATCTCATCCTCCTTGACTTGATCATTCTAATTATGTCTGACGAAGAGTACAAGTTACGAAGTTCTTCATTATGCAGTTTTCTCCAACCACTTCATCCCTCTTCGGTCCAAATATTCTCCTCAGCACTCTGCTCTCAGACACCCTCAGTCTGTGTTCCTCTCTTAATGTCGGAGATCAAGTTTCACACCCATACAGAACAAAAGGCAAAATTATAGATTTGTATATTCTAATTTTCCTCTAAAATCAACTCTACAAATAAATATCTATATTTTCTTGTGCCTTGGTTATTTTACTATATTTCTTTGGTATCATACTCTGTAGCGCGGAACATTTTGATGACGAATGATGATATGGATAGGATTCGGGGACGGGGTTGCGGTCTAACTGAGATAATATCCGGGCATTTGCCTGAAATGACTAAGGAAAACCGCGAAAAACCAATTAAGCACTACGCCATGAAAGCTTAGGGGAAATGGATTATACATCCATATTTTCTTCACCTCGGCAGTAGATGGAGGTGAGTGGTAACTTCACGCCCCGGCTGCTTTACCCCCTGGGAAAGCGCCCCCGGTACCCATTTGCTTGGAGGCTGGGTGGGTCCCAGAGCCGGTCTGGACGAAGTATGGAAGAGAAAATTCTTGACTCTACCAGGACTCGAATTGCGGCACTCTGTCGTTTAGCCCATACCCAGTCTCTATACTGACTGTGCTTTTCTGGCTCCTTTTGTCCTATGAATATGATTTTAAGAACATAAATTCCGACTGATAAGATTCTGTTAAAAATTTTGTACCAAAGGAAATTTACTTCGAATCATCCGAAAATCTTTTAAATCATTTCATTTGGTTACTTCCAAGGGTCTTCAGTGTCTTTCAACGTCAAATCAAATATTTTGTTCTAAACTAGGGGTAAATGAGAAAGCTTTGTAACATGTCAAATTGAGTTCCATAGTCATATGAAACATATAACTCGAGAACATGAACTACGTCTTTTACTAATCTGCAAGAAAATCGTTGCTATTCACAGGAACGGGCTGCTTGCAGTCGTCTTGCTTCACAGAGCGCCCATACTGCGTCGAGACGAATGGCGCCGCTCAGAATCCCATGAATAACCTAATCAGAGCTAATCAAGAATGGTACAGTGCATCAGAATTCAAACACCCACGTGAATTCATGGTAATAAGCTATTCACCGCTCACAAGGTATGAATTACAAGCAGACTGTAATAAATCCCACAGCTTAATACTTGTAGAACCCAACATACTATCACACAGTTATAGTTGCAGTTCCAATAGCATTCAAAAGACGAGATACAAACTAAAATTATCAGCGAAAAGAAAGTGATATAATAACATTCAGACTGCTGTGTAGCGAGGTTTACTCCGGGCGATTAACATCTCCATAGAAGAAAATTACAATTAGATTTCATGCGATACATTGCACTGAGTAGGTTAGTTCGATGGTTGAACACTTGTATTCGCGAGATGGTTTCCTACAATGCATTCTCTCCTATTTTCCGTGTTCTTCCCCAGTATCTCAAGGAGACTGGTGTATTAACATTCTAGAAAAAAATAAACTTTCAACCAACTCCTTCCTATTCCCCCTCCTCTTTGCATCTGCTTCTTTAATGTTGTCCTAGGGGCTGGATGGCCGGGGTTCGATTCCCTGCAGGGGCAAGAGGTTTTCTAATCCACATAGCGTCCACACCAGCTGTGGGGCTCACCCAGTCTCCCATCCAATGGTTTCCGGAGGTTCTTCCAACTAGAGTAAAGCGACCGGGAAATGAAGCTGACCACTAACCTCCATCTAGTTCCATGGCAAAGAATGGCGGACCCTTCTCCCATACATCTATATGGCGCGGTGCTTAATTGCTTAATTAGGCACAGGGATAACTTTACCATTATGTCGCATGTATTCCTACGTCATTTTCATTATATGCATGCCTTGGCCACTGACCACACATTCACATCTGCTGACGGCCTAGCAACGGCACAGCTTACACTTGATGACATTTCAGAAACGTGTTCAGTTTCGTACTTGCTACGAGCACTCAGAAGATTGTGGGATAACAAGCGGGGAAAGGACGGGGATAGGTCGCAAACAATTGTGACGTGTTGCACAGATACTCGACTGACAAATGCTACATAAACCATCCCCAACCGAGAAGACGAAGTGGCGGCCCGAACAGAAATATGAAGTGTCACAAATGCCAGCCACGTACCAGAAGAAGAGGTTCAAGAAGTGAAGATTTTAAGCTTCTGTTCTCTTCATTTCTACGTACAACCAACTCCACAGGCACATGCACACACAATGCAGTCTTCAATTAAACTTCACAGTTTATTGGTTGAATCACCACTTATCTCTCGCTTTCGTATAAATTCAATGACATGTTTCGGCCACGCAGTGCCATCATCAGGCATATACGAGGGTTCGCCTAAATTGTTATACTGTGTTATAGCATTATAGAGCCCTCAGGGGCTACATAATACTGAATGCACTAAAAGTTACCTTCTTACGCAGGTTACACCAGACACCAGACACGGTCTGTGTTTCCCCGCACGTATTCCTGTCACCCCCGTGGAAACTTCAATTGAAATTCTTGGGAATGAGAGTAACCTTTCCTTCCGACATTCTACAATTGTGTGTGGTTTTATCTGTAAGTTCGGTTTTATGGTTCACCCTTACAAAAACATTCCCCAAAGCGTCCATGGATGGGCTTACTATATAAAACAGCGAAGTCTTGCTCGAAAAAAAAAATACATGCAGCGTTTTCCCACAGGAGTCGCTCGAGAAACTGATGGTGCATCTACTCCAAGCATCTTTTCGAATTAATTCGGTCATCAAAGAAAACTATTCAAATTATTCTGTGTGTGTATTCCCATCAATTTTAAACTTATGCAGTAAATTGTGAAATTTGTAATGAATTTTCAGGATGCATAAAAGATATGGATTTTATTAATAGCGGAGGAACTATCGGCTCCTAAAGGAACAGTCAGCTCAAAGCAATAATTTAGTTAATAGACCTCGTATATTTTTGCACAAACGCCAGTATATACAGAATGAGTGAGTGTGTGGAGGAGAAGGTGAGGTAGTGAACGAGCGCAAGCTCAAGTGACCCCTAGCAGGGGAGGAGCGACCAGTTGAAATAAGATCTGATCTCGTCGAAGAGGAGACATCACTTGAAAACACGTAATGTTTTGAAAAGAACAAAAATATGATCAAGGGTCTCGACGAGAGCCGAAACCAAGACTGACTGAGCTGGAGAAGTGCGGCAGCAATTTACTGGGCTGCAGTGGAAACTCCGGTATATGCCGCCCTGTTAATTTACCTCCCCTGCAAGTGAAACGAAGCCTCGCCGGAAAGAAAATCCCGGCGATGGTATAGATCTCGCCAAAGTGAAGCCTGAGGGATCGAGTTATATAACTTCCCTCTATTAGGGAGATCATGTTGTTGGACTTCATGCACTGCCCTTCTTATATGGTTTCAGTTCCAGGAGTTTTTGAAGCCTCAGTTTCCTTTGCAAGGTGTCTGAGGAATTTCCCACGAGAATATTCAAGCCTATCGCCGATTTCATCCAGTTTCTCTTTAGTGAACATCCGTTTCGATTCGGTTTTTATTCAGTTACGACCCTGTAGCTCTTAATTTATTTATATTTATCTGAATAGTTTATCTGTTCGGAACTGCAACATCCTAAAGATTGTGCCCGAACCATCTCGTTGCCTTTCATGAAGAAAAACTTTCACTTAAGCCTCGTACATGAATACTCGTTATACCAGTTTTTATCTCATATGTGTCATTCTGACACAGGATATGACATGACTCACCGATGATTTTCATATATATACCGTATTTACGCATGTATAGGCCGCACATTTTTTGCCAAAAATTCAAGAGGAAAACTGGGGTGCGGCTTATATTCGAAATATTCGAAATCACACTTCATTTAAAAAAAATTATATTCATAATTAGTAATACAGGGTGTAATACTCATGAATAATATTCCAAGAAAATTATTTTTTCTATAATTTCTGTCTGAAAATTGTGCTGCGGCCTATACATGCGTAAATACGGTATACTTGTATATTGTACATGTTCTACATAATGTAAAAGAGGAGAGGGATGACGCAGCGACTGGCTACGGGCGGGCGGTAGGGGTAGGTCCTGGTAGGGGCAAGAATTTTATCTTTTCCACTTCGTCCAAACCGATTCTGGGGCCCACCCAACCTCCTATCCAATGAATATCGGGGGTAAAGCGGCCGAAGTGTGAAGCTGGGGATTTTAACACCCGCTCTGTAATGAATATTAAATATATTAACTTTCTAATGATGACGTAACAGTCTGCGTCACTTTCTGACGATGACGTGGCCTCAAAGACGTTTCAGATTGACAAGTCATGAGATAGCTCATTTGAGATGCAGTCTCGCTCAGTCAACTGTAAAATGAGAGAAATGGTTGTGCCTCGTGTTACAACAGTTACTGAATTCCTTTACACTTCCCTTCCCTCTTCTACGCTTCTGAAAAGCATTACACCCAGCATGAAACTACCACTACTAGAGTACAGAGCATACAGCTGTCGAGCAAATTTAACCGCACAGATCTCAATATTATACAAATGAGTAAAATGTCATGAATTCTATATTCTGGGATATAACGCCCTGTGGTCCGTTATGATCGGTTGGCTTTTAACGGATTACTCGGCGCTATATCAAAGAAGATAAAAAAGGGTAAAGGTAAAGTTGTCCCTATACTTAAATAATTCAGCATTATGCCATGAAGGCGTAGAGGGGAGTGGAGTATAGATCACGTTTCTTTGAAATCGGCAAGAGTTGGAGGTGAGTGGTCAGCTTCACGGCTCGACAGCTTTACCGCCGGGGAAAGAGCACCTACCCATCGGATAGGAGGCTGCGTGGACACCAGAACCGATCTGGACGACGTGGAGAAGAGAAAATTCTTGACCCTACCGGAACTCGAACTCCGTAACCAATAGCTATACCGACTGCACTATCCCGGCTCCCATCGCAGAAGACAGAACTCCTGACAAACACCGATTTTAGAACCTGAAATCCTACAAGTAAGACTTCGATCATATTGCGAATTCTTCAGGTAGCAAGTTTAAACTTCGACCGCTTATTCTGATGCTTTAGTTTTCTTGATTTTAACTTGAATGCCTTCAAATAACCCGCGCCTCTCCTCACTCACCCCTCTCGCAATATTCTAAATTCAGCATATGCAGTCACTCAGCATGTCTTACTGGAAGCTGTGGAACCCCAGCAAATCGACAGATCTACACTACGACAATTATAAAGTTAATTGTAATATCCTTCCGGAGTGTTCGCTTTCTTTCTTTGATTACCTCGAAATCTGTAAGACTCACAGAAAAATTATACTCTCATAGAATATATGTTTCAGTGTTATCTACAACATTCTTACGAATATACTTCGTTCCGATAAATATTTGGGGAGTTACGCTCTAAAAGCACACAGGAACACATGTACACCTTCTCCCAAAGTGTCCGTCATTAACGTTCCATTTTAATTAATTTTTTTGAGCATATCAACCAATCAAAGTGCAATTTCACGAAAATACCTTGATCAGTTATAGAGTTGTTACATACGAACAGACAAACATGAAAGCCAATAAGCTATTTTTTTTAAATATTATTGCGAATGGGTAAAAACAAAAACAACAAAATCGGAACTGAAATAAAATAGAAAAATATTAAGCTTGACTGCATCGAGATTAATTAAAAAGGGAAAGAGATACACTCTCGTTGTACCTACGTTCATATGTTAGGCTTCAGTATCACATGGAATACATCTACATAATTTTCTTCACCAAAGGATACGGGCGAAGCCTCATTTAAAGGGTAGCAAATTCCTGTTATGCACGGGCAAAAGTGAGATTACGTCGAAGTTCTAGCATAAAAGGAATACATAATGAAGCAGATGGAAATCGTGAAGAGCGAAAGCATCAATGTAATGTCACATTGTTACGTAAATAAATCATCATGCATATTAAAAGCTACCAATACTTCACCCTTATGAGATAACACAAAAGGAGACCTGTGAGAGCTTCTTAATTGTGAGCCTATTAACCTATATCCTTCATCTGATCGGGCAACTTTGGTGCTAAAATCAAGGAGTTTTACATCAACTTGTTTATGCAGCGGGCAAATGCATTAAACAATCATTCACTTTATGGAGCTGAGCACTTCTTAAGAGCTGCAAATTGTGCAGCTACTCAAGAACTTCCCAGCATTTTATGGAACACGAAGGTTCATTACCGTGTTCAGAGGAGCCCTCCACTGGTCCCTATTCTGAGCCACATCGATTCTGATCATACCATTCCATCTCTCTGGGATGCGAACCTGCCCTATTCATACTTCTAACATTCCATGTCCATTTTCTTCCCTTTAGGTCGTTTATCCAAAGAATCCGTCCAGGTCCGAGGCTTTTTGTGATCTTTCGTAACAAGCTTCTTTTTTACAGTGAGGAGTTTGTAGCCCCGCGCCCAATCCCCAAGCTGGAGGACCACCCCTTGTTGACTGTCCGCGGCTGCTTATTCAATATATTCGCAGCTATCTTCCATATCTGGGGGTCGTCTCGTCCATCTGCAACCTGTGGAAGCGCCATGCCGTGGTGACAAGGGACCCACCTAACATGAGCATTTCTGCTCCAAAATCTTACGAAGGGGAAGAAAAGAAAGTTATAATTCTAGTCTTGCTGTTGACATATGTACATATGTGTACCTTTGGGTTTCGTAACAACAAGTCCAGTATTCTAAATTGACGGCGTATCCTCTGCCAATGAGTTGACTGTTACTTCACTACAGGTAAAAGTAAGGTAAAGTTGCCCCTGTGCTTAACTAATTAAGCACGCCACGAAGGCGTATGGGGGAGTGGATGTAGAGATCCATAATCTTTTAGCTCGACTCCAGCTGGAGGTGAGTGGTCAGCTTTACGCTCCGGTCACTCTACCCCGGAGGAAAAGCCCTCGGTACCCATTGGATATGAGGCTGCGTGGGCTCCAGAGACGGTCTGGACGACGTTGAGAAGAGAGACTTCTTGACGCTACCGGGACTCGAACTCTGACCCCTTGGTCGTCCAGCCCGTAGCTAGTCGCTATACCGACTGCGCTACCCCGGCTCATACTTCACTGTAGGAGGATATCAATATATTACCATATAGCAAGCTTTGCTTGCTACTTGCTTCCTGCTGGTTTTAAGCCATCCCTGCAACTGGCCGTGGAGGCACATAGGACTCTGAGACGTCGAGGCTCCCACATTTTCTAGACAATCGGCTCACAGATGGTGGCAGGCTGTCAGCCTTACGTGCCGGCCGGCCGGCAGGAAGATTCCTGGTAATCATTTCTGTTAGAGGCTGAGTTGACCCCAGGGCCATAGTGCAGGTTGAAGGATGGAATCAATTGAAAAATCCATTGGCCTCATCGGGGATCGAACCCGCCATCTTTCGACTTGTAGCATAGTTTCATGCTGGTTTCTTCCTTCGTTTATCCTTCGGTCCCGTTCCTCTGCAAAGTCGTTTGATTTTCTCTGAAATATACGGCGTTATATACGGCGCTGGATGTATATGATCCCATGCAACAGTGACCACATGCTTAAGAGTGATATGACATATTCCTAAAAAAAGGACCAAGACTAGACGTGACATAAGTGACAAGATCCCGATACGCATGCGCCCCACAGTACAGTCTCTTCTTCCACCAGAAAAATCATGTCAACACTTGGCGGTCACAAAGTTTTAAAGAGATTTATCACAAAATATTTCATTTCCATATCAGACGAAGAGAGACACCAAAAACTGATGCCGGAAGCAGCGTCATCAGTAGCGACTTGAAGCACAGAGCAAATGATGCTCGAGATGGTTCAAGTTCGTATAGCAACAGGCGTGACCAGAGTGGTTTGAACGGCTGCTGTACTGCGATGTGGAAAGCAAATGGAAAAACTACCACATTATCACTTTTCCTGGATAGTCTCTTTCCAAAAACAGAAGATCGCATTAAGTGGAGGAACTGTTTTGGAAGAGATTGTGGACCTGTCGTCTGACAGATTACTGATGAATGAATGAATATCCCAGAAGCTAGAACTGTTTATAAAAACATTGTTTTGCAGACAACATTATAATAAATATTTCAGGTTTAAATGTTGTGTTAAAAAGATATAGTTGGCCTATAAATGTAAGTTCCGAGTACTATTTTGGAAAATCATCAAACATAGCTTCATTGTTGTCCCAGTGGAAAACAAATAATTAAATAAAACAAATCTTCGTGTATAAAAATCCAAAGCTTTATGGTGAGCCTACTACCTGCCTATGGAGTTTATTGATAGCATTTTTCCGCAGTACAAGGAACTTAGTCCCACCCCACTAGCAATGAAAAAGGGTCCATTTTAATATTATCTTCCTGATCACTTGTTTGTCTTCACAGATATCGATATCCTTTAAAAAAGTTTAAAATATTCCTTATTTACATATCCAATTGATCACATTTTCCTTGACTTAACCACTCTAATAATATTAGGAGAACCATATATACATATTCATAAGAACTTGATCTGTAATATCGCAAGCATTAATTTTGATTAGTTTTTACAGTCTCGAGTGCAACACTATGTCCTATAAAATTTAATACAAAATATTCACTTTAAGAGTTTAAAAGTCCCTCACTAAATGTTTCAACCAATGTGGTCGTCATCTGGTGTTAAGATTTTTGGCGAGGAAACTGCTGTCCTCTATTGTTCCTTATGTCGTTAAATGCACATATGAGAAAAAGACGCGCAGCACAACAAATAACAAAAGGAACACAATCCACCAACTCAAACACATATGCACATCGACAGGATTCATACATTTAACGACATAAGCAACAACAGAGGACAGCAGTTTCCTCGCCAAAACTTTTAACACCTGATGACGACCACATTGGTCGAAACATGTAGTGGTGGACTTTTAAAATTTTAAAGTAAATATTTTTTAATAAATTTTATAGAACATAGTGTTTCAAGTGAGACTGTAAAAAACCAATCGATACTAAGCGAAAAGTGCAACAGGATGCTACAATACAATATTATCGCAAACACTGAAATGATTCTTCGTACATTTTAATTTTTAGTATTTTGTATTTCGTATTGTCCTTTCTGAACCGAATAAACACAAGCACTTATTGCATACATTACGTAGGCCTGCACTGCGTTTGTAACTACATTTTAAAAGTCCTCTTACACTAATTGATTAACAATAGTGAAATTTTAAAATTATCTTTCAATAACTTAATTTTGTGACTACCATTTCTAAATACATATCTGTATTTCAACCCCACAGAACATAGTTAATGGAATCTTATCTGTATAAAGAAGAACATGTTTCAACAATATCAGGACGATGAAGCATTAATATTTATTCAGGACAGAATGATACCACTGTGTGAACAAAATGGTATACATAGAGTTCCCTCTCTAGTGGCTTATAACGTTTTGGCGGAAATGGAATTTAGGCAAAGGAAACTAATCACGCTGACCAAACAACGTGCTTGTAATTAGTTTGTGGGTCGAAATCCAAAGTTTCATCTATTTAACTTCGTAGAAAATTCAATATGCTCTGAATAGCTCAAGTTTATAATAAACTTTTAAATGTAAACTGAAGTCATATTAAACGAGCCGTGAGCTAAGATAATTAAAGCGACATCCCAACAAAGTTATAATCGAATAGCGTTCCAAGCAAGCAAGTGCCACTATCCGAGAGTAAGTTATCGCTAGCGCCAATTTTCAAACTCTTGTCATGACATACGCGCCACATGTGCTAAAATCCAGAGTTTCAGAGAGAGTTAGTGCGGGTCATATCGTAATTATAAGCGGCAACCGTCAGTCGGGAGTGGAATTTTGAAACTGATGCTAGAATTCAGCTCTCAGGGATTAAACCTTCTGGCTTGTTCCGCTTCGAAATTAATTCTGAAAACAATAAAGCCTTTGGGTAGGATTCGCTGGGAAGGGAATCGGTCAAACGCAGGGCTACAACACAACACAGAGAGATGCTGAGACACATCTATACCCCGAACAGGATTCGAACACGTTATTCCAGTGGTAAACTGACCCAGAATCAGACTCACGCTAGACCGCGTGACCAATGTGATTGATCATAAGTATAGTCTTAAAAACAACACTGCGTTTCCAACAGCATTGTATTCTTCAAAACAATTAAGTAATCACAATTCAACATATTCCACATGCCGTAACAGAGTAAAGCAAAGGTTTATTACTCGCACTTACGTTCAGAGTATTTTGTTCGTGGGGTGGTTCAATTAAGAGTTTGTTCATTCAATTCCAGCCGTGGAACAAAACCAATACCAATAAGGTACGATCGAGTTACTGTATTGTTACACAGTGCACTCCCTTGACAAAGCGCCCATCTAGCAAGCAAATAAATCAAAGATAGTAACAAACTTACCAGTTGTCCCCTTCCCCATGAGCCAAAGCCGAAGCGAAGGGAGGCGCAGAAACAGCCCCTCACTTGGCAAGACTCCTTGGCCCTTTTTATGTCACAGAGACAACCACAAGAGATATAAGACAACAAGGAGTACTATGAGAATAATATAGTTAACTGCTAGAGCATGGGACTCAGTCCCTGCGGCTCTCATGATGATGTTTGGGTGCAGCAGAATTCAGAAGCACGGACCCACCGGGCTAGACCAATCATGCGATGAACTGCGAACTCTCACAGGATTGAATATTTCAAGAGAGTGGCGGTGGAGGTGGAGAAAGCCTGGAAGGAGTAAACGTGGAGAAGGATATAGCGGGTGGGAGAAGGCATTTATACGTACATTGGGACGTTTCCAAGGCTGAAATTAAAACGTGGTATTTGCTGATGGAGTCACGTATATACGTAAAGGTTTCACAAACTGGTTAGGTTACGCCCCCACCAATAGGAACAACTGTCTATATCTTCTTTGCTCCAGATGACAACATAAGCGGGAAGAGGTGTGAGGAGTGAGGAGACTCTTTACGTTACACAGTTCCAGTGCTGGCTCTACCGCATCTGGCTTCTTTCTGTAACTCTAAATATACCCCCGCAAATTTACTTTTCTGGAAATTTCTAGGTCCCAAAATATGCGTAAACCTAAGCGATTAATGTTTTTATATCACTTCTATTTAAAGTCCCTGATATAGTATGTCTTCCAGACGAGATAATGTGTTTATTTCACCTCTAAAATGTATATCTCTCGTGTAAATCAAAGCGGTTCTTCATGCTTTACAGCCACTATCATTTAAACACGCAGTGCAGCCTTAAAGCACGTTGTGTCACAATGCGAGGCACTTGTTTACAGGTGGAACTAGAACTTCTTGTGCCAGGATCAGTAAATCGGTTACCGAAGATTAAATGACAACCCTTCGTAGACTGCAATACTTTCATACTCACATGACACGTACAAGCTGGATAAGGATATGCAACAGGATAAAGAACTAAACAGTACTCACAGAATTATTGGGTTTTTGGACTTTTTCCATCGTCCGGAATTCTAGGTAATAGAGAACACTCTAAGTAATAGAAGACACGACGTTTCGGAAACTGGATCTGTTTCCGAAACGTCGTGTCCTCTGTTACATAGAATTCCGGACGATGGAAAGAGTCCAAAAACCCAGTAATTCTGCGTGTCATCCACCATCGTCAGAACCCTTTAGAATCTTAACAGTACTTTCACAGGCATTACAATTGCAATAATTACTTCAGAATGTGGAACCGATAAACATGAAATAAACGTACCAAAATACGTGTACGCATCCCTTCTAGAAATATATTAAAACAGCAATTTACCACAGTATGCATACAGACGTCGGGGAAAAGAGAGCCATAAAACCGTTTAATGCAGAATCTTCACATTTGTAACACGTGGCTGGGCATCAGGAGATCTCACTTTCGAGGTAAAGTAGCGTAATGTGGTACTGACCACTCACCTTCATTTGTACCAGACCGCGGAGAGAAGACTCGCCGATCGATCCTTTCCACACTTCCCTCAAGCTGTTGCGCTCCCCCCCCCCGCTTCATGACGTAGTGGCATTTCACCGTTTCCTGTCTTTATCTTAACAGAAGACCATGCTATAAAGTAATATTTTTGCAAACGCCTACGCATGAGGAAAAGTCGGCCGCTCCTCCCATTAACTCGAGCCTACTCATAACGCATATCTTCGCTTGGTATCTGCGCTCTGTAGAAAATTCACTGTACTATTTTCCATTCTATGACTCAGACCATACTCTTAACACTGGCCTCTGTAACCCAAAGAAAAAACGAAAGAAAAAAAAACTCCGTGGCCTGTAGTCCGCAAACGAACTTTACCGATCGATGGATCGCCGCTTGTCGGCGAAGTTAGTGCCAACTTTTGCGGATAGAGGGTGTCGCCTGGTCAGCGCAACGAACCCCCACGGCCATTAATCTCGGTTTTCTACACGGAAGCCGCTATTTCCTAGAAATAGCTCCTCAATTATCCTCTCGAGGTTGAGTTATAGACCCACTACTCAGAAAATCTGGTAGTTCCGGGAATCGAGCCCGGGACCTCTGGAACTGTAGGCAGGAACTCTGACCACTACACCACAGAGGCGGTCTCTGTAATCCATACACAGAGACAAATTTGTTATTAGTTTGGTTAACAGTACGACTTGATGAGCAGAAGAAGAGGAAGGAAGGTATCGTCTCGGAACGTAACTGGAGTGATTAAACCTATGAAAGAGGTACTGAGAGACAACCCAACAAGCACCTGGAACAGTGCTCTAACGTCGAGCTAATGGCTAGGCTTACCGCTGTGATAACTCCTGCATGAAGGCCAACAGTTTCTACACGAAAATTCTGGAAATGTTCGGACTAGGGTACTGGCATATAAACTGAACAACGTCGAAACAAGTCTGACTCAGGACGATGCTACAAATGCTTCACATTTATGAGCCCATTTTTCGTTGTGGTTGGTTTATCTTTCTTTATTTCGCTGTTCGTTTTTTCGCTTTTATTTTCATTTCATCTTGAGTTCACTCGACTTGAATCATGCAGTGTAACAGACGCGTCTATAGGAATTCTATGCAAAGCAAATGAGTGTCCCTTTGCAGAATCATAGTTTGTCAGACCAGATTCCACTTCACTGGATTCCAACAGCTTATCTTCAGAGTTACGATGATTTCCGCCTTCTGTAGCTCCATGCGCGAATTCTTCTGTATAATCAATGCTTCAATATTATCGTTCACCCAGTCTGAGTCTGAGTCCTGAGGGTAGCGAAAGAATAGAGCATACTATAACTGTCATCTGACATCCTGAAGCTCAAGTAATAGGTTACATTTTGATACATTTCTAATTTATTTCACGTGTCATGTTTATATTTCTAATGACATGTGTACAGTGAAATATATTTCACTGATTAATGGCCATTAAAAACTAAACAGAAAATCTCTCCGTCTGTTATACAGGTATACTAATTGTCGTACTTCCGTTTCCTTCGCTCGTTTCTCCCACATTCATTTCTCATCCCGCGTATTTCTCCATCCTGTCGTCTCTCCATCTCACTTATTTCGTCCTACACTTTTATATTAAACCAATAACATTGATGAAAACGTGGCATTTCATAATAATAATAACAATATATTCTGTAGTTCCATCAGGTGCACAAGTCGTCTACAAGCTTTTTCCAGCTGTCTCGGTCCGATGCTGAATACCGCAGCTCACTCCAGCTTCTTCCAGCTTCCTTCAGATTGAATCTCCTCCAGTTGTTTCTTGTTCTCCCCTTTCCTCTGTTTCCTTGAGGATTCCACTTAAGCGTGGCCTACGGTTTCTCTTCACCATCCTTGCTCAGTATATGGCCAATCCATCTAAATTTTCGACTCCTTATCTCCATATTTATATCCGTTTGACCAGATAACTGCCAGAGCTCTCTATCTGAAATGGTTCTAGGCCACTAAATTTTTAATATACACGTATATCTCAGACATCTATTAATAAATGTCTAAATTTTCTTCCATAATTCATCTTTAACCGGAAGAACTACAATAAAGAATATCACTCACTCATGGAGCTGAGCGCTTCTTGAGAAGCTGCCAAGTGTGCAGCTACTGAAGAACTTACCAGAATTTTATGGATCTCGAAGGTTCATTACCGTGTTCACAAGAACCCTTCACTGCTCCCTGTTCTGAGCCTAAAGAATATGAGCCGTGATAACACCGAGATAAAGTTCTCTGTGAACGAAACCAACATACACAATATTTATAAGAAACTGTTGAGTGCGTACGTGTGAAACGGATGACGCTTCGAGGTCATCTGATGATTAAAGCCATCCGTCTCACACACAGTGAGCATATCGTCTGTGAGTACAAGCATGCGTCGGTCTGTTAGCTATAAGCATAATAGGAGACGGTTTGTGATTTGCCAGTATGTTACTCGAATGTGAGTGTACGTTATGTCGTACTCACACCGTAGTAGTTTTGGTGCACTTGCATAGATGGCAGCTACATTTTCGAAGCTGTGTCATCTGAATTACAAAGTTTGTAAATTATTTCAAGGGAGAAAGGAAGGAACCAGATGAAAGTACGAAAGGGACGAAGGAAGGGACAAATGGGGTATCGGTTTAAGAAACGAAAAATATGATAACCCGTTGAATTTCAACTGGTTTCTACATTAATATACAAGTTAGCTTCCTTTCCTTCCTTGCACAATTATCGCCTACTCTCTTATATGGTGTTTTATCAGTGGCAATGCGAGATCGCATTGCAGCTTGCATTTTATGTTCATTTCTTTCGTCTACTTTCCTTATTTTGAAAAAACGAAAGTTCCATGCTACCTGTATGTCTGTACGTCTGAAAGCCACGACTAACTTATACTTTTGAGTCTCTTACAGTACACATAACTTGTTTGCTACTAGTCTGATTAGCATGAACTATCCAGCTACATGGTTCACATATATTCTAGAAGAGATTTATGGTTATTTACCTGGTCACCGTGGTCACAAAGATACATGACTGGACCCCCGAATTCAGTCCTCACCCTCACACCGTTTCTCTAAGATTCATTTAAATATTATTCACACATCTATGAATAAGCCTGTCTTTGAGTATGATCGGATTAAATGTTTTTGTGAATTTCTCATCTCCACAGCTCCAGGCATCCTTCTTGATAATAAGTTGAGTGCAGAGTCCAAATCACTTATTTCAGAAAAAAGATTTTACACACGCACACACAAGGGGCACGCGGTAGCGTAGTTGGTTGAGGCACTATGCTATAAGCCAGAAGGTCGCGGGTTCAAATCCCGTTAGGTCATTGGATTTTCTTCAGTTGACCTAATCCTTCCAGCCGCATTATGACCCTGTGGTCGACTCAGCCTCTAACAGAAAGAGTACCAGGTATTAATTAAACAATTTTCCTGTGAAGTAAAGCGCAGCCGGCGCGTAAGGCTGACAACCTTACCGCCATCTTTGAGCCGATTGTCTACATAGTGTGCGAGCCTCAACGTCTCACAACCTTATGGGCCTTCACGGCCTGTTACAGGGATAATTTTACTTTCTACTTACTTTTATACACACACACACACACACACATATGGCCGGTTAGCTTAACAAGAGACGTCATCCGTTGCTAGGCAATGGTACAGCGAACACGCTATTACGTCACTCTAAAAGCGAGTCATTGCTGGTCATGAGTCCCTTGGAACTCGGAAACAAGGGCCAGCAGCAATTTAGCAGGAAGGCCACTCATTTGGGAGCTGAGGATACTGGAGTCAGCTACGGCCATGAAAGTTGCCGTCATGAGCTAACTGAGAGCCGACAGCTGGAGCAATGAGTTAGCCGTGAGACAGTAGCCAGCCGGTAAGGCCGTGAACATGGAAGTTGAGGAAGTTGCTGGAAATCGTAACCTAGAAAAGGCTAATGAAGATAAACTGAGAAGACTTATGGTGTGCTGTAGGCAGAAGGCGAGTGCGTGAATTAGCGAAGGCATTGTAAACACTTGTAATTACGATTTATAAGCGTTCAATATATCCAATCACCAATACTAACCCCATACCTAGTAACTGGTTTTGTTGGCTAATGTTTGTAGCATAATTCCTACCTCCTTTCCTATCTTATTTCCAAGCATGTGCCTGCTTTATCACAATTTTTATTGCATATTTTCTTGTTACCTCCCGCCGAATTATCTGGTCTCAGGCGATTAAATAGCTGCAGTGAATCTGACAGGGGTTGTCTAGTGATTGAAGTTAGTACTTTCTAAGGGACCCAATAGGGCCGCGCCAAAGCTCAAGCGGTTAGCCGCTGGCTTCCCACCGCGACGGCCCGAGTTCGATCCCGGGTCTGGTCAAGTGGGATTTGTGGTGGACAAAGTAGCGCTGGGGCAGATTTTCTCCGAGTACTTCGGTTTCCCCGCCAATCTTCATTCCACCAATTGCTCCACAATTACCTTCACCTATCATCTGGGGCTGGTACAATAGGCCAGAAGTGGCCGCAGTACAAGGGACTTAGTCCCACCCCACTAGTAATAAAAAAAAGGGACACAACAGAGCGGTTATCTTCACCACTCACCTGAGGACGGGCTCAGGTCCAGTTTCCGAAAAGTCGTGTTTTCTAGTATCTAGAATACCGGTCGATCGACAAAGTTCAAAACCAAGTAATTCTGACATGACAGTATATTTGTAACGAATTTTGGCTAATAATTTACTATTACGGTTATAATATTATATTAATGTCTTAAATATTTTAAAACATCCGTAAGACCAGCTGCATTAACTCTTCCAGCAAGTTCTTGACAACTTTCTGACATTGCCCTCCGTAATTACTGCACAGCTGACTTATAAATACAATCTTAATAAAATGCCAATTTTAGTTCTGGAAGACTTACACCCTGAATTGTTATTTTGATCTTGAAAACATGTTTAGAGGTAACTGGGCCTATGGAACCAACAGTGTTGACGTCACCTGCAAAACCATAGCAGCGACATACACACCCACATCACACCCACCGACCACTAAAATATTTGCAAGCAAAGGCACGAGTTCCTCTCAGCACAGCTGTCTAAAACTGTAGCATCAGCAGACAGGAGGCTAAGCCGTGGCTTCACTACATTCCCGCAAAACTCGTCTCTCTCTCTCTCTTTTGTATAAGCCACAAATGCAGATGCCGCGTTGGTTCCATGGATTATTTAACCGCGCCATGTGAACTGCAAAGAACACGTAGCGATAATTAAGCACGGTGACCTGGAATGAATTGAAGTAGGGACGGTAGTGGGCCATTACAACGCACTCTTAATACGTAAAAAACTGATGGATAGCGACAGAAAACCTTTTTATGGCAGCAGGTGCCTCAGATGACATTAGAACCTGATAAGTCGCAATTACAAATCTGTGAGAAGTTAGAATTGCTTCAGTTACTCAGCAGAAGGCCTGATATATCAATATGACTAGGTGGTAGTGCCTGCTTTACTCAAACTGGCTCTCACGTGACGTGTTCCCTCGCGATAGAAATTCAGTCGCTCCAGAACTCTGTAGGAAAGAACACTAAACCAATCTGGAGCAAACATAAAAACAGTATGTAGGATTTGAGGTCTTCACAGCCGTGACTATGAAGAATGACGTCTTCTGGGATGTGGCGCCGTGTAGATGTTGTGTGAACCGATGTTTCGGAGGAAAGTGTCGTCTCCATCTTCAGGGTAGCTAGCAGTCTGATAGCCACCTTATCACGCTGGTTCCTCGCTCGAGGATTTTTTCTACCATGAAGACAGAGGCGACACGTTCCTCCGAAACGTCGGTTCACACAAGATCTACACGGCGCCACATCCCAGAAGACGGCATTCTTCATAAATACAGTAACCTACATTCTGAGCCTTTTCTGTAAAAGTTATTATTACTGGGCGGATGTTATCCGTAGCGGATTGAACAGTCTCCTCATGTGTTTTAGCTTCGGCATTCTGAAATGTATCACAGACAATTTTCAAACCTTAGGGTTTGTTTTAATGCAACTGATAGGTACAGATTTTCAAATATTAAAAAGTATCCATCGTTTCACCGCATAATTCGCAAATCAGAAGTAAACTGTACAAACTTGTATATAAAGTGCTTCGCCCAAAATATTCGCAACTGCTTATGCAAATTTCTTAAAGATCAAAAATGTGTTACTGTGGCTGTCACGGTTACAGTTCATACAACGGTTACTATGATTCTTATAGTTACCATGATCACTACTGGTTAATCTAATGTTCCTACCATCTCATAATTTATGCATTTTCCAAATTGATATTACCAACTGTATGGAACTAAAAGGTACGTGGTTTCCAAAGGTATAATCATAACAAATTTTATCGAAATCCATCCAGCGATACATGCTATCGGACAGACAAACATTACAAAACTCATATGCATTCTTATCACGCACACGGAAAATAATGCATACACTACTGCTGTGAAAATAAGTATTACACGTACAATGCGGAAACGCGAATACATTGAGAATTCAGTAAGAGGTTTAGAAAAGGTAAGCTATCCCTGGAACAGGCTGTGGAGGCCCATTGGGTTGTGAGACGTCGAGGATCCTACATTATCTAGACAATCGGCTCACAGATGGCGGTAAGGTTGTAAGCCTCAGGCGCCGGCTGGCCGCCCTGTATCCTCCAGGAAGATTCCTGGTACTCATTTCTGATAGAGGCTGAGTCGACCCCAGGGCCGTAGTGCGGCTGGAAGGATTAGGTCAATTGAAAAAATCCAGTGATATCGGAAATCGAACCCGAGACCTTCCGGCTTATAGCGTAGTGCTATAAATATTTACCGAACTCTAGGCTCTCCATATACTGCTGTAGAGCTCCCCTAACTCACTTCTGATGTGTCAGGAAAGCAAAGCAAATCTACTGATGGCATCTGAAAGATTCGGCGGAGCTTGCAAATGTAGGAATGACTTGCTGCAATTTGGGTGAACATGGGAATGTTGGTACCGGCAGTGTTCACATTTCCCTGCGTACGGAGGCCGTTGGAGAAATAGACTGAAACAAGAAATAGAACTGAGGCAGAAGACTCTTAATGAAGAGGCTAATGCAATTTACTTTGACGTTTCCTATGATTTCCTCTTTTCGATGGCTCCTCCAGCCCATTTAGGGCCCTGGCGTCTTATTTATTTCCGTAATAATTTTTCACAGACGGTATAACTCCTTAGGCGAGTGATCAGCCCGTCGCAAGGCCGCTACCTGAATACAGGACAACAGAAACACGAACAAACGCATACACACACAAAACATCCATGCCCTGAGTGGAATTTGAATACACGATCCCAGTGTTTGACAGTTCATGCCTTAGACCGCGTGGCTACTGTGACCAGCTTTCTGCGATCTGGAAATTATAAAAGACTAGGAAATTTTATATTGATTTATTTGAGATAAAATTCCATACAGATATAGCAACTTAAAATACGCATATAATGTAAAACTTCACAGTAACAGATTGGGTGGGCTTATTATAATTTTTTTTTCCCTTGGCGCTACAGCCCCAGTGGGCCTAGGCCTACCTCCATGAACTTCTCCGTTCACTTCGGTTTTTCTAGATCTTACACATTCGGTAGGACTCCTTGGGTGGGTGATCAGCTCGTCGCAAGGCCTCTAACTGTACAGAAACACAGAAAAACCCAAACAAACATCCATGCCCTGAGTGGGATTCGAACCCACGATCCCGGTTTGCAAGCGAGCGAAGACAGTACATGCCTTAGACCGCTCGGCTACCGTGACCGGCTATTAGAAAATTTGTAAACATAAAATACGCCCACTCCTTTGGGCTTAAACAAACTGGCTAAAACTTGGCAAGAGGATTCCAACACCTATCCATTTGTGAAACTGTTCTCTATAAAGTACGTCTACATATTACTGAAATTCAAATGCCTAAACTTAAAACCACTGAATTTATTGTCCTCATCTTATTATCGAATTTGCTTCCATGGTTTCCTCTTTCTTCTTCCCATGTCAGGAGTGTATTTCCTCGGAGAAATACAGAAACCAGAATCTGATTCTGATCCATGGCACATCATTCTAAGCTCATAGTTATAGCAACAACAGTCTCTGCTCGTTTACGAGCTAACATCAATAGAGGTTTGCAGTCGAAAGAGCATAAATGATTCTTCCTCGCATGTCGTTAAATGTATACAATACAGGTACTTAAAAACTCTTTATGTACTTTTATGAACACAGTTCTTCTATATAACAAGCCACTGTATACAAATCTGACAAAGTTACAGTTGAGTTTCGTAAGACAATAAAAGTTTATACGCATTCATCCTTCCAAATGACCAAGAAATGATGTCGAATTCAGAAGACGAATTACAGATATCAGTTCTAGGTATATAGTCTTCAGTCTCCACAACACAGCTTTTACTTTGATATGCAGTGTTTTATCTCAGCGACATATTTCGACCTTTCGGTCATCATCAAGCTATGTTACATTTATTATCTGACAAACTATTGTCAGACATTAGCCAATGTCTGCAAAGGAATTTTTAATCTGTGCACGTGGTTAAAATTACTGTAATAAAAATTGTACTTTAGATTGTTAAAACTACAGCACAGTGCAGTTGTTCTCAGTCCTTTACAGTTCTTCATATAGTTTGTTGGATCGTGTTGCCATTAGGGTTATATTAGTACATAGCTGAAAGTGAATAGTCATTCTAGTTATGCCGTCCCTTCGGTATGGAATGCTGCGTTAATACGCCTTTCTTTATGATGATAAGTGGTTTTAATTACACTTTGCATTTTTTCTATGTATTCTTCTGCACTATCATTTAGGGGTTTGATCCAGTCGCTTCATATGCAATATTTCTTATTGTTTAGCTGGAATATTAAGTGTATTTATAATAATTTGTTGCGCTGTATGTTACCTAAATTTCTATAGTTCATTTGATTAATTATATTTTCTTAATCTTGTGTGTCAAATGTTCCTTTTTCGCTTAGTGGGGGGTGGAGTCAAACTGGGTCCACTCGGCACGGAGGCCACTGATTGGCCTATTGTAGCCTGCCCGGTTGATTATGACGGAGAATTTGATGTAATGAAGATTGGCAGGGGAAACCGAAGTACTCGGAGAAAACCCGCTCCAGCGCCACTTTGCCCACCACAAATCCCACTTGACCAGACCGGGGATCGAACCCAGGCCGCTGCGGTGGGAAGACAGCGACAAACCGCTTGAGCTATGGCGCGGCCGGTGTCAAATGTTGATTGGTAGTCTGAATCAGCCACTGAGTTGTTTCGTTGTGTGGGGTGTGTCTAATTGTGCTGCTATCTATGAGTGTGGTGGAGATATGTAACTTCAAACACGGGGTTTGTACTGTCCATTGATATTTATCTGATTTGTTTATTTTGTTTACAGGTGGAGTGTATGCATAATTTCTCTAAGATACTTAAGGCGCAAATTTTCTTTAGCTATTTTTATTGTAACTGAAATATTTCAGTTACATTATTAATGTCGCCGTAAGCTAATTCTGCATTTGAAATATGTTATGCATATGTGGATGTGTCTTTGTGATGTACTGCACGTGCGTGATCTTTGAATTTTTGCCGAAATGACAATCCTGTTTGTCTCGTATCCAGCACCGAGAAACCTTGGTATTTCAATCCGTATATGTACATGTTTTCACATTTATTGTTCTTGTGATAGTATAATTTTAGATACTTTTCTGTAGTGTTGAATGTATGAAAGGCTACTTTTATATTGGTGTCCTTGAATATGTTCGTGACTCGATTGATTTATTTCCCAGAAAATACGCGGTTGAAGCATTTCCTTTTGTTTTTATCACTTTCTTCTGTATTTTTCTTTCCATTATTACAGTTCTCTGGGCAACTGTTGTTATGTAATTTGTTTTCTATGACATACTTGATATTGATTTCTTTGTTTTTCATTAGAACAATTTTCAAGGAATTAAAGACAAAAAATACGGTACAAATTTACGAAGTACGAAACCAACTGGATTGATCACAAATGATTTTAGACCATCACTCAAAGCTAATTTAGTCATTGACCAAAGTGAATCGCCTGAGAAAGGAAATAGGACAAACTTGGAAACATTGTGTTCTGTTCGTAATATGATTCAGTGGATAAGGTATACATGTAGAAATCAAGCAATACTAACAGAATCATGCTATCACCAGAACCCTTTAGAATTGGTCAACATACATTGTCAAACAGCTAGCCCACAGTGACAACAGCCGTAATTCTGCTATATCAAATTTAAACCATGACAGAACTTACAAGGATCACGCCTTTATAAAATTATGTGATCAGAATTCTAAGAAAAAGGGGGAAAAAGTGTAAGAATAATTTATGGCATAGGAGAGTGAAGTGCCTAAGCTCTATAATAAAATTCGAAATATATAGATAAATAAATAAATAAATATATATATATATATATATATATATATATAAAATCAGAAGAGAGTGAAATGTTTCTGTTGGAAAAGTCGAACCCGACTTCATTCATTATATAAGTTTGTGACGATGGTACATTAACACAATAATTGACTTTCGGACAATGTCCAGTTTCCTTTTCTGTTATTTAAAATAAAATTAGCCAAATATGCATACGAAGAAGGCTATAAAATATGTTTGGAAAGAAGCGAAAGTCTTGCAGACTGAACCGAACACCATCTAAAGAAAACAAAAGGAATAAATTTTAACATAATTTTCTCATATAATACCGATATTTTTAACTGATATGTGCGTATCTCTCAATGGTGAATGTTTACGGTTGAAAGATATACACGTAGTATATAATTAGATATAAAAGAACATTTTTGAATATTTGTTTGTATGACTGTTAGTATTCCTGATTTAAAATAAACACAAACAACGAAGTCTTACTTAAAAAGAAGAAAGAATCGTTACTCATTTTATGAGTAGAATGAATTATGTTCGGCATCCAGCGTAATGAGTAGATCACACGGAAACAGCGAATTGTTTCGCATTGTCTTTACGGCAGCAAAGAGAAAGAAAACATGTTTGAACTAGCTAGTCCATTTATCACGCGTCACATCGCGTGTAACTATACAGTCTCCATTATAGGAACCCTTAAGGGCCTCGGAGCAGAAATGCGAACAACAACAGTGATGCTACGGTGGGGGGGATACGGGGACAGAACAAAGACAGAATAACAAATGACAAGATTTCCAATTTTTTGATTCGGAACGGCAAGCATTCATTCTTACTTCAACCCAATGTTCTCCACTCTGCCGCTCTTCCTCTGAATTATCTGAGTAGCTGCCTTTGTTGTATTTAAACTGAGAAAAATTATCCCACAAAATGTGACAAGTTTGTTTCTAATCGACAGGAATGAATTATACGCAGAGAATCTTATGAAAGAAAAAAAGGTCACACACGACTCAAAAATTACAATGTATGTACATTTAAAGAGAATCACTGGGGGTTAGGAAATACAGTCCATTGTTGTACAAGTCAATCACGTTTAACATTTATCATGTAATATAATTGATTTAATTCTTTATTTATAAACGTGCTTATTTAACACCTTAATGGCCAAATATAGAGTAAACAGGGGCGAAAAGTATGAAGTATAAGTAACAAATCGAGCACCTGATAAGAAGTTCTAGGCTCGTATTGGTAGGTGTTGGATTCGAATCTTGGCCAGGGCACCGTCTCTCCTGGCTGAGGGTCTTCGCGGTTTCATAGCCCCCTCCAGGCAAATTCCAGCATAATGCCTCAATTACGACATGACTGCTTCCTTCTAGATCCCTTACAATTCATCGTTCATGCATTACGCTAGCATACGAAGCTGTGTGGTCTAACTACTGACAGCTTAGTAATGTCCAGGAAAAAATGCAATAACCAAAAGTGTCAATCAGATTACAACGCAATTTACAACGAGAATGAAAGGATTCAGCAACTGCATTAGAAGCAGAAGTGCATCTAGCAGAGGGACAGTTACTGGAGAGTATACTAAACGCAGAGAAAGTTCATATGTTCCAAGAAGTTTCAAAATGTAGAGCCATTATACATATTTTTAAAAGAGGAAAGCTTCTAAGTTTCCGTCTAGTGTTTAAAGTATGAAGACTTAAGTACTGCAACATATCACCGTAATGATCCCGGCAATGCGCGCCCACATTTCCTAGAGGACACAGATGCGCGGAGCAGAAGTGGATTTTACTGGATACTGGGGATAAGTGTGCAACAGTAGTTACAAGGAAAGTCAAGTATTTAATGAAGTAATGAGCCGTTAAAATCGCTACAGAAGGAGGTTAAGCATAACATCACCTCCGTTGGCCTCAACAGATATTAACACACAAATGATGGACTGATGAATGGACGAACGGATGGAAGATGGAAGAATAAAACAAAAGACAAGCCTGACAGACTAATGAAGACATAAACACAAATTCGGATAATATGTGTATATCACTTCCTTTTAAATAGTCCACTGAGAGAATTGTTGTTCCACATTCGAATATGCTGAGTTTTAGAACTTCGAATATAATATCTAGAGTCGGGATAGCTCTGTCGGTATAACGATGAACTATGGGCTGGAGGTCATAGTTCGATTCTCGACAGTGCAACATTTTCCTGTTCTCCACAGCGTCCAGGTTGGCTCTGGGGTCCACCCAGTTTCCTGCCCAATGAGCAAAGAAGGCTCTCTCCCACGGAATAAAGCGGCCGGGAAGCGAAGCTGACCACTCACCTCCGTCTAGTACCGAAGTCAAAAATGGCGGAGCTATACGTCCACTCCTCCATGTGTCTTCATGACATAGTGCTTAATGAATTAAGCACAGGGACAACTTTACTTTTGCAGGGGTGATATCTACGGAGAAACATAAATGGCAGAAAGTTTTGTATGACCACGTTCGGAATTTCTCACTAGAACGGTATTTTTGTGATCGAACGTGGAGATAAGGCCTTCGTCTCCAACATCAACTGCGTTCTTGACAACTTGTGCAGTCGCTTTCTTGCAAGAAAGAAGATAACAGGGGCTAGAAACTAATATTTAGACAATGAAGCAGCTCTAAGGGGAAGTGGGACGGGTAGCGAGGGGAGTTCCAACGAGCACTCTGAGTGATTGCTTTCCAAACCTGACGCACTGAAACGGACAGTACGTAGTTTCTTAATAACACCCAAGCCAAACTACTGGTTCTCTTTGCACATTTTCAACGTAAGAGTACTTGAAGGAAATAAAACAAATATTAATTTCCTTAAGGTAAGCGGTTGTAATACACGTCTTCAAATTTTTCTCTATTTACTGATCTAGCTGAAACTAGAATGAAAATCCTTCAGAAAAGTAACTTATGTTATTTAAGCTCTCACATATACGGCATCAGTTTCTTGAGAGCGTGAGATAAAATTATTAAAATATTCATCCACAGAAATTTATCTAATCTAGTAGTTCAATGGTAATATGTCTAATTTATTTGAAGCATCTCTATAACGGACTGCACAATTTACAAATTAATTTCAATACTGTTTCTGATTCTTATCCGTCCTTGTGCAACTCGATCAAAATCCCCTAGATTTCGATGCTGCTTCTTTCAGGCCCAAATATGTTGCGAAATAAAGCAGAAAGAACAAACATCGAAACCTAGCGGCTTGGACTGAGTTACACAAGTTTATACAACTTTAAAAAATTTAGAAATAAGCAGTCATAATTTTTAGAAGTTAATTAATTAACTGTTTAATATTCCTTATATTATAAGCAAATAAAATGTTATAAATAAAAGTGCACCTGATAAAATACATATTTATTATAAATATTACATTTATTACAATTAAACAATATGAGGGGTGGGGGGCACAGAAATGAATGAATCTCAGAAGTGGGCCATGAGCAAAACAGGTTAAGAACCACTGATGTAGATGGCACAGGTAAAGCTATCCCTGTAACAGGCCGTGGAGGCCCACAGGGTTGTGAGATGTCGAGGCTTCCACATTTTCTAGACAATATGCTAACAGATCAAGATCAAGAAAACGTAGGTCTATACATCCATTCCGCCATACGCTTTCATAACGTAGTGCTTACTTAATTAAGCAAAAGGACAACTTTACATTTATCTTTTTACCATTCTTACTGGACTCAAAACACCCCAGGAACTAGGTTTTTGGAATCCCCAATAGTTTCAGTTACGCTGTTCTGCGTTCTGTTTTCTTCATACAATTAAATATCTCACTAATCTTCTATCTTGCTTGGCTTATTATTCGACCCTGAAGATGGAGGCGGCATGTTCCCACGAAAAGTTGCTTGACTACAACGGACTCCATAGCGTTATATCACAGAAGACAGAACCTCACATCCTACAAATATTTTACCATTCAAGACTCTTTTACGCTGGCGAACAAAAGAAAATCGATGTGTCATGCTTGGGGAACAGGTAGAATGTCTGGCCTGAGGAACATTGTATTCGGATACAAATCACATCACCGGTTATACTAAGTGAGGAGGCCTAGGCCGCTCCATAGTTCAGGCGGTTAGCCGCCGGCTTCCACCGCGGCGGTCAAGGTTCGAGCCCAGGTCAGGTCATGTGGGATTTGTGGTTGACAAAACGACTGGGCATGTTTTCTCCGATTATTTCGGTTCCCGTGCCAAGTCTCATCATCTATTATTCGGGGTTGATACAATAGGTCAATTACTGGCAGAGGCACCAAGTGGACTTAGTCACACCTCACAAAAAAAAAGAGAGAGAGAGAGAGAAGGCCTATCTTCGTCGTAAATGCATATTGCTGTACTTACGATGATGTTCTTTAAATTTATTTAATTTGGAATGTGCAGCCACCTGGATTCCAAAAGCGACGTAATGCAACGCGGAGATGCCTCACCACTTGTAAATATAAATGTTCATTAATAGTTTCATGTTCTTGGGTGTAATTATGGCAGAATAACGAGCTCATAACGGAAGAAAACAATCAGCATTTCGGTATCGCTGCGCTCTTGGCGTGATACCCCTGGTCGCAGCGAAGCAAGTTATTCCCATTTTGAAGATTGATTCATGGTTTCTGGGTCAGAGTCGCAGACCTGTTATAACTTTCAAGGGGTTTCATCAGTTTCTGCAAATTCGAGGAATCAGAAGCCATAGGCAAGCGGATTTCTTTCTCCTAATATGTCAGAATCGTAGAATAAATTTGGCTGAGGCATTCCTCATTCCAAAATCTTCGGTTTAATGGCCCGACATTAGTCATAAGAAATTCCAACCTCTTCAGCCATTTCACCATAATCAATCTTCTGTCATTTCGCACTAAATCACGCCCTTGAGCCACCGTATCATTTCATCCGGTTGAAGGGGGTGCAGGAGAGATCATAAGTTTTGACAGATATTCACCCTTCTATAAAACGATGGAAGCATCGAAATACTTGCACTCAACTCACTGCTGCATCTCCAAATGCTATCTGTACCAAGTGATAAAAACCGATCGCCATATTTCCGGCTTTCTCGCAGAACTAAACCAGCACACTTGTTCTGTACTCTCGATTATCGGTAAATCGACAGGTGACAAAAACATCTGAAACACAGAGACCTACCCAAACGATAGAAGAGAAGGAAGGTGTAATTACACCTGAACATACAGTAGTATATCTGGACGCATTTATCGCGGCCGGGTGCATGCGGAGTACAATTTGTCTGATACAAATTCGTTCTAGATAATTTATGACGTCGTAAAGAAAAGAAAACGTAAGACGAATTCCCCATAATAAACTTAAACTGAAGAGTCACGTGAAATAAAACTTATAGCAACATATACTATGAACATATTTTTATGAAAAATGTTTGTTATGGAAAATATTGTACTGGATTTGATCAACGCATTTCCAGGCAATTGCTATGTAAACGTGGCCAAATGCGGAACAGTATAATATCGGGGTTATGCACCCCGTTTCCTGGCAACGGCTCCATAAACACACTTCTGAACAGGTGCAATGACGTCCCCGCAACAGTGGGTAGCTGTCACGTGACATTTGTTTTCTGTAGGCAGCAGCCGGCATGCCAATGGACTGGCGAGATAGCGAAAGTGTACCATGTGTTTTCTGCGTGTGGTCCTTGCCAAGGAGCTATCTTGAAAACATTCGGCGCTACAATGCAATTGACAGAATTAGACTGGAGAGTTTAAGTCAGCCATGGGAAGTTCGTAGTGGAAGAAGAATTAGAAGTCGGCCTNTAAAAACCAGGACGATGGATAAAGTCCAAAAACCCAACATATCAGCCTCTGAAGACTTAACGTGTGATTTGAAGACTTTGTGTGTGCTGTAGTGCAGCGATATCAGGAATGTGACAGTTTTAGATCTTGTGTTGCCAGGAAACGGATAGCGAAAACTTTCCAGAGGAATAGTCATTGTTTAGATCTGTTACCTAGTCAAAGCAGATATAGAAGACTTTATTTGTTACGATTACAGTAATCCTTAGAGTATTATAATTAATTGTAGTTACGACTTGTGAATATCCAATAAATCGACTCACCGATCCAAACCCCGTCTCCAGTCACTTACACTCGTGACAATATGTTTATTTTTAACTGAGAAAGTCTCTAGACACGAGACGATTTTTGTTGAATAGTCAGGGAGTTTACTGACGTGACAACAATAATTCTTAGTAAAACAAGTTTGTGGAACAGTTGTTACTGTGCCTAATAAACCACAGCGTTGTGAAGAAACGCGTAGAGGTGCACTGCAGATGGAGAAGAGCGATCAAAGTCACGTTCTGTCCTATTTACTTCTTCAAAAAGAGCCCTGGGTATACGTTTTATTGGTGGATAGGGTTGTGAGACGTCGAGGCTCCCACATTTTCTAGACAATCGGCTCACAAATGGCAGTGAAGTTGTCAGCCTTATGCACCGACCGCCCTTTAACTCCAGGAAGATTCCTGGTACTCGTTTCTGTTAGAGGCTGAGTCAACCCCAGGGCCATAGTGTGGCTGGAAGGATTAGTTGACTTAAAAAAAAAAACAATAACCTCATCGGGAATCAAACCCGCGACCTTCCGGCTTGTAGCACAGTCCCCCAACCATGTCCAAAATTAGATAACCTTAGTTCGGCTCCAGCTCTGACGAAACAGAAGATACGACGATGAAAATATTGCGTCATGTCGAGTGGAATCTCGAAAGTTATTAGCAGACGAAATGCATCTGCTATTCTTAGAAAAATCACATTATTTATATTAACATATACAACTTCTGTTGGAGGGTACTGTCTCCTGGGTTGTAATACCGTGCATTTCGGCAGATGCCCACCAAGGCTTCGGAAGAATTTACTTCCGCCATCTTCAGGGCGGAAGAGTAAGCAAACCAGTAAGAAACAAGCGGTAAATAGAGCCCTACTTGTCACCGTAGGAACTTCAAAACCGCCAGATCTTTTGTTGCCTGATGGATTCTCCAACATTTACATGTTCTTACACAAAATGTATTAAAGAAAAATGAGTTAACTACGCGAAGGGACACTATGCTGTTACTTTATACGAGGTCTTACAATCAAATGACACGAATATTTATATATGTTCAGGCTTACATATATACACATATACATGCATATACGAGTATATACATCATACGCACGTGCATGCGTACATTCATATGCACAAACACACATACGTACACGCACATACATATACCAAGATAACTGCACTAGTAAATTGTATATTATGCAGGAGCTGGCCTATATTGTTAGAGATTGGCGCTTCCCAAAGTTTGATATGAATACTGACATAAGGATATTGTTGTAGAAAGGATATATACTGACAAGTGTTGTGTTATGGCGGAGTAATCGATTCTTTCGTATTGTGATTCCCATATATATCATATAGCGTTGAAATTTATCGAAACAAGTTAGAGGTCCACTATACGAGAGACAGAAATCAGAATCACGAAATAGACGAAAATGATTATCTTAAAGAAAATTAATTAGAGAAGAGAGTTAGAAATATTTCCTTTTCGTTTGATAAATCATAACATAAAAAAGTGCGTGCACATTTTAAAACTTTCCATTTAAAACTTTAAACATTTCCATTGCCACTGCACTGACCGAACAGACCAATGTTCGTTACAGCCACCTGCAATAACAATCACTTTATGCTGCAGTCTGAACACACTTGTAACATAGCTGTTTCTTTAATTGCTATGAATCTTACAAATGTTTCGAACAGCTAATATGACACAAGAGTATAACTTTAACTTTACGTTATGCCTCAATACACAACGAAAGGAGAAACAACGTGACAGCAACACAGATCTTTAACGAACAATATAAAAGAAGGTGGGAACTAACGCTACCCAGACGTCGGAGGACGGCATATAACACCTCAGTCTCCCGTTTGACAGAAAGGGCACGAAGATACAAACCTCAGCGGTTCAATATTTTAATTATTAAGAACATTAATGATATATTATTAACTCAACCATTTAACAAATTTTTATACAAAAGTTTAAGTATATGTATTGTATTACGATCTATGTAATAGTAGTTCCTTAGCAGGTTGTTATTGCCTTTCTGAAGATGGTCACAACTGACCTAAACCTGTAAAAACTGTATAAATATATTCTGAGTCACATTGGACGGTGCTGTCTTATTCATTTTATAATAAGAATGTAACGCCTTATTGTTTTCTGTTACCTAGCGCCGTCCTAATTAAGAACACTCTCTTATAATTAACAAGAAATTTACTGCGCCCGATACTCTTGAACAAACGTGTATATACGGTAGTAGTGCTTGTTAAGGCAACGTAAAGTACTGCGCTGCAATATGTGGAAGCGACACGAATCGTCACTCCTAAAGTTTTTAGCTACATGTGAAAGGCAAAGTTGGCCCTGTGCTTAATAAATTAAGCACCACGTCAGGAAGGCATATGGGGAGTGGAGGCATAGCTCCACCATTCTTGACCTCGGCACTACATGGAGATGAGTGGTAAGCTTCACGCCCCTGCCTCTTTACCCCTGGGACAAGTTCCCCAAATACCCATTGGATAGGAGGCTGCGTGGGCCCCAGAGCCGGTCTTGATGCTGTGGAGAAGAGAAAAATCTTACACTGCCGGGAATCGAACCCGCTTCTTCCAACCCGTCGCTAAACGAACTGACCTACTTCGGCTCCATTTTAGCTACATCAGTAAACCCTAATTCATAAATTGAGTATTATTCGTTCTTCAGAATTTTAGCTGCTAGGTAATGTAATACTGAAGATTGACGTAACCATATTCTAAGAGAAGAACGCCAGTATATAATATACGTAGGTTTGCAACACCCATCTCATTTTGCTGTCAGTTGGTTCCCTGTAAATTACAATGAAATAATCTAGTAGAACTGCCATATTACAAATGCGTGGTCTATTTTCAGTTGTTGCTACCTTTCAGGGGAGACTGGCGCTTCGTGCGGACGAGAGAAGACAATATGGATGGATGAAGATAGACACAGAGCTCGTTCCAACTCCCGATCTGTAGGTGGCAGCCACTCCTCTGGCTGCCTACAGCTGCCAACAGAAACACACAACATTGTAATTTCACAGACAAAATTAGTGAATGATCATCGGAGTACCATTCAACAATTTAATTCTGTCTTACTTTTGCCCTTTGGTTTCACATAACAAACAAATTGTGTTACATACATAGGAAAATCTGCCTCCCGCAAAAAATATAAAATATAATGTAAATCGACCGTAAGTAAGTCTAAATATACATCGACCGCGCCATAGCTCAAGCGGTTAGCCGCTGGCTTCCCACCGCGGCGGCCCGGGTTCTTCCGGCTTTAAATTGGAAAGCCCATCGCTTTCAAGAGCATCCCATTCTCTATTTCCAACCGTCTAGACTTCTAAACTTCGTTTTGGCATCCAGTAATCCGGAATTTTCAGCAGATGAACCATCCAATTCTTGCGGTATGCTTTCGTCCGTTCATTAAAAAAATGTTTCTAAATTATTTTCATACATCCACATTTCCTTTATGATTCACTTCAGTGTATCCGGCTACCTTATTTTGATCTCTTTTCATCAATGTCCATATCCTACTGCCATAAGTTGGACTGGCATAGCCACTTGTTTGTATAGTCTCTTTCTTGTGTCCTAGATACAGTCGCGCACAGAAAACATGTATATTATGGACACCTACAACTTTTGAGAACGACAAAGGATATATTTGGCATGTAAATAAACTGTCTGACAGTATTCGCGAAATGTAAATATAGTATGTCAAGGTTAATCAAAATCTATCAGGAAGTTTAAGATATATATTGTCTCGTAAATGGGGTTAGCGTGACTAATAATAATGGATTATAGATTTGATGATTGGGTTTATTGGCACTTCTTTAAAATTACAGTTGATTATCACAGCTCATACATTGAACTCCTTAACGACGTCTGACTGATAAATCTCTCGGTAATCTCAGACTGATCTCTCTCTCTCTCTCTCTCTACTGCCTTGAAGTCAAAGTCAAAGTCAAAGTCACATCGCGACTGACGGTCAGTCAGTCAGTCAGTCAGTCTTGATGCTGAGCCCAATCTGAGGTTTATGACCAGATATTTATTACCGTTTGACAGTTTCGGTCTTGTTGTTGTGGGGCGCCCTCTCTGACGAGAAGACGGGTCTGCCTTTTGTCAGAGTCATTGTCTGTAGTAGTAAGTCATTTGCCATACTGTAAAGAATGCCTTGAAGGACGAATCCACTGGCTTTTATAACTGCTGGGCGGCCCGCATAGAAGACACCACGTCACACGGTTCGGCTGTTGCTGTAATGTGCGTATCCGTTGCCACGGGAATGTGTGTTTACCAAATCGTTGCCCAGCAACGGTTTATTTCGCGTTTCCACGGGAATTTCCTTAGCCAAGCGTTGCCTAGCAGATGATCACATTACGGCCTTCAGGAGTCATGTCACAATATATATAACCATATCGAAATCGATCCAGTAGTTTGCGGAGCGTAGAAACCTTGTATTTTTATGACCCTACATCCAAAGGGTTCTGCAGTTTATCTTGCTAACTGGTACAAGAAAATAGAAAGCCTCTAACACAGATGAGGTCAGAGTTTGAAGCGATAATAAACTGCAAGTATCTTGCAGATCGATTACAGAATACCGCAGGGATATTACAGAGCTTGTCACTATCTGAAACCTGACTGGAGGATGAATCTGAGAGCCTTCTTAAGGGGCCAAAATGTAAAAGCTGACAAGAATATTTTCCTATTCCAAACACAAATTAGCACAGACTGCAGTAAAACAAATTAAATTATATATCATAAGTAGGAAATAAATTCTTACGAATATCTCGCAGAGCGGATTAGCACAACCGTAACGCGTCTGATACGCGTTTGGATTTCCACTGTTGGATTCACGCCAGAGGATGAATCATTCTGAGGCCATTCGCGGTTTCCTTCAGTCCTTCTGAGCGATGGACCCTAAGTATAATTTAAATCTGTTGCTCTTCTCAGATTCCGCCTGACTTCTCACTCACACTCGTTCAATCATATCTGATCTCAAGCTGTATAATTTTGTAATGGTTCTTACTGCCCATTCAGGGCCCAAGCCTCTTATTCAGTTCCGTAATCATTTTCTACAGACGGTAGGACTCATTGGATGAGAGATCAGCCCGTCGCAAGGCCTCTATCTGAACACAGAATAAACGCATACACACACCAAACATCCATGTCTTGAGTGGGATTCGAAACCACGATCCCAGCGTCCGAGCGAGCGAAGACAGTTCATGCCTTAGACTAGGCGACTGCTGTGACCGGTCAAGCTGTATACATTCAGCAGTAGAAACAACGTAAAATAACCAAATAACCAAAACTGTTAACCTTGTTTAGAATCTTCTTACTGTCAGCTTCAACATCAGTCATTCTCAAAACATAACACATGAGACCGTAGACATAAAGCGGGTGTCGGGGCAGCTTCAGTACCCGAGCTAGAAGTGAAATTGACATTTATCTGGAAGCGTTATATCCTTTTTGATACAATGGCGTGCAGACCGTTGAATATCGACCAATATTTCAGAGGATCATTTTGCCTCCATCGTCAGGGTCGAAGAATTTGCCAAGCAGAAAATCAGCAAGAAGCAGATTGCAGGCAGAGTCAGGTTTCATGCTGCTTTATTGCTTGGCTTATTCTTCAATCCTGAAGATGGAGGCGACATTATCCCCCGAAACATCTGTTAACTATCGACGGACCACATGGCATTATATGTCAGAAGATAAACCTCTTCATAACCACAGATGCAAGAACGTCAAATTAGCATTTGTCAAATTTTAAACATTTTTACACACACAGTACTCATACGGTGACTAAAATAAGTACATTAAAGTATTTTATGCGTGTTCGAGTAGGTAAGAGAGGTTCCCATTAAATTTTACTATTTGATCTACGTAACGCCAAGGTTATGGACTTTGCCCTCTGTACTTGAACACGACAACAAGGAATGTTTCAGTGAATTCTTGCATTATCACTAAAATATTTCATAGAAATTTTCACGACATAAGACATATGTAATTGCGGGACATGTTGAAAGCCGCGGTACGTCCAAATCCGCGGCATAGCGAGGCGCGGCGTAAGGAATGTCCAATGCATACTCAATAACGGAGCTGCGCTAACGTAATAAAATAGCTGACTACAAAATGCAACAGAACAGATATGACCAACCCATATTTTCGAGGTCACTTGAAAAGTTGCTCCAAAGTCGGAATAAAGATTGATTCTATAGTTTTCTCCGCAATTCGAAAGTTACGACCAGAAACAGCGTGTGTGTGTGTGTGTGCTCGCGCGTGCGTGTGTGTTTGCTCGCTTGTGCATGCTTGTGTGTGAACAACCGTTAGAGTAAAAGACGTGAAGTGCAGAAGTAAATCTATTTATGAAGACCGCAAAAAAAGAGGGTAACTCGTACATTATTCATACGCCTTTCCTTTTCATAAGCCTCAATAATTCAGTCGGAATCAGCCAACATCGCACTCAGCTGGTTGGCACCTTCGATTCGTATCCTCAGTGAGGATATTCAGACAAAGAGAAATAGTATTAAAGTTTTCTTCCTTCTGAACGAACACTTTAACCATCCCTTTCTTGTCCAGTGAAATTTTGTACGCTTCTTATGTCCACAACTATAGGTCCAAAGTTGATTAAATGTCCATGGGCTTCTGGGAATTCGTCCTATAATTTGATGATAAGTAGCCTATGAGATGGAAGGGCGTCATTAAGTAACCCAAGAATCAATAAATTACCTGTAAAAATACTTTATAATATATAAAAACAGACAAAATCCACTATTACGCCTAATTAACATAATTAAACACTGAAAATGCAAAACCATTACTTCACTTCGTTTACTTATTCACTTGTTAGTTACTTCTCGGCACTACGGTCCCCCAACAACCTTGGTCTCCATGGCAACAGATGCTGAGTCTTCTCTCTTAATTGTCCCCTGCCTCTCAACCCCCGTAAATTATTCTTTACGCCTTCCAACAATTTCAATCTGGATTTTTCCTTCTTTTTTTTTCTTCCGTTTTTCTTTTTTTTTTTTTAGCTTTCATTTTCTGGCTTAATTTCGAAAAATTTCTTAGTCTTCTCTGTTGGTTCCACTGGGGTTACATGTCCCATCTACTCCAGTCTCCTCAATATCTGTTACCAAGTCATTTTGTTACATATAGGACTACAGAAATTTCCTAATTTTTTGGTTAATTCTGATATTCAATGACCCTGGCTCTTTTTACTAGTACATACTCGTACACCTACTAACGGGGGAAGGCCTTACATATGCGTCTTGACCGTAACAATATTAAGACATCGCAATATGGCTGCCAGTATTCCATAAAATAATTTTGGTACTTTTAAAAGTAGCAACATGGCGAAAGAGAAACATTCGAAAGGATATCAGGCTCCAATTGGAAAGTCTCGTAAGATCCGCCTGTAAATGTTATGGAAGTTCATGGAATCTTCAAATGTACTTCTTTCTGGTGTTGATGATAAGCGACGAAAATGTATATAAACGAAGAAACGGAAAATATCCGAAAATGTGGCTTACTCAGAAGGCGTGCAAAGCGACCAATAGTCTACTCAAAACTGTTCGAGGGACCACGACCGCCTCTGTGGCCAAGCGGTCAGCTTTACTAGCTACAAATCCAGAGGTCCGGGTTCGATTCCCGGCGCTACCAGATTTTTTCCCGAGAAGTAGTGGGTCTGGAACGGGGTCAACTCAGCTTCGTGATGATAATTGAGGAGCTATTTCAAAGAAGTAGAAGCTCCGGTCTAGAAAACCGAAATTAACGTGGGGATTCGTTGCGCTGACCACGCGAGACCCTCTATCCGCAAAACGTTGGCACTAAACTTCGCCGACAAGCGGCGGTCACTCGGTCGGTATGGTTCGCTTAGTTTGCGGGACCACACGTCGGAAGCAATGCCACACGTCCGAGCCACAAGTGCCGGTGACAACTTAAGGAATTTGCTTTGTTTTTCTTTGTTTGTACAGACAAACAAACACAAAGCAAATTCCGTGGTTTGAGTCCGCAAGCGAACTATACCGACCAAGCGACCGCCGTCTGTCGGCGAAGTTAGTGCCAACTGTAGAGGATAGAGGGTGTCGCGTGGTCAGCGCAACGAATCCCCACGGTCGTTAATTTCGGTTTTCTAGACCAGAGCCGCTATTTACTTCAGATAGCACCTCAATTATCCTGACGAGGCTGAGTGGAACCCGTTCCAGACCCACTATTTCTCAGAAAATATGGTAGAACCGGGAATAAAACCTGCACCTCTGGATCTGCAGCCAGGAACTCTGACCACTAGATCACAGAGGAGGTCAAGGATCTATGCATCAGACGCAATATTACGCTTTCGAGAGAGTAGTGTCCGCGTTAACCATATGAAAATCTTAAGTATTAACAGATGGCGTAAACTGACAGAACATGAGCAAAGGCAAGTTACATTACCTCAGCATGGATTTTTTTTATTTCGTTAGTATAGGGCCACGAAAAAGTCAACAAAGGATCCAAATGGAATGAAGATTGGCAGGGGAAACCGAAGTACTCGGAGAAAACCTGCCCCAGCGCCACTTTGTCCACCACAAATCCCACTTGATCAGACCCCAGCGACTAACCGCTTGAGCTATGACGCGGCCAAAACAATACACAAACGATAACACAAACACAGAATGGACACATACACAAACCAAACATTAATGCCTTGAGTGGGATTCGAACTCACGATCCCAGCGTCCGAGCGAGCGAAGACAGTTCATGCCTTAGACAGCGAGGCTGCCGTGACAGGCCAGACCGACCTTACTATATATATTTTTTTCTTTTTTCCAATGGCGCTTCCAGCCCGTTCAGGGCCCAGGCCTCTTATTCAGTTACATAATCATTTTTCACAGATGGTAGGACTCCTTGGACGAGCGATCAGCCCGTCGCAAGGCCGCTACCTAAACACAGGAAAACACAAACACAGAATAAACGCATACACACACCAAACATCCATGCCCTAAGTGGGATTCGAACCCACGATACCAGCGTTCAGGCACTCGAACACAGTTCATGACTTAGACCGCGCGGCTGCTGTGACCGGCATAAAAGTATTATACTTTATATAATATCCTTAAATTCTAAAAGAAATAAGCTCTCGTAATCCCTTTATAAAAGGCCACAGGAATGGTAGCAGTTTTTAACACAGTGTACAAATAACATGTAGGGACTATGAAAAGAAAACAATAATAATAAAGATTTTCTGGCGAAGAAATCCCTCGCCATATAGTTAGTACCTTAGTACTTAATGATTTCGACAAGTTATGCTGTATAAAATATATAATTAAGAAGTCAGAGCCCATAGTTACACAATCCTCTCAGTATATTCAACAGAATTTAATTCTTGGAAAATTATGAGGCCATAAATGATGTCCAGCCTTACACAAATCCCTGTATGTCCCTCAACCAAGGAGCCGTATAGCTTTGAAGGCAAAGTTCTGGAGAAATTTAAAAGTAACGCTGTTCGGATTTGAGAAGGTACGATGTATGGAAACAGAAGATATCTTGTGATGGGAAAACCATGATATTGCTGCACGTTGATGGTCGTTACTGACGCACCGAGGCAGGGCGACTAGAGCCGGACACGCCCCGCTGTAAAGACAGACAGGGTATAGAGTCTATAGATTCATATCTTTCGCCTTTTCTGTCCGTAGCTCAAGCTCCCGTGTTGCACAACAACGTCCTCGCTTCTTCTCTTAGATACACAGCACGCGTAATCTCTTTCTCGCCTCCCTCACAGTAACATCGAACACAATGGCTAATAAGACCGCTCAACATAGCTCTACATCTCGAGTCAATGATTCTCAACATAAGAGTACAAGTCGTGTTACGGAACTTAAAATGCTTAGTTCTACTGACTGGTATGTTAATTGTTAGGCTATTTAACGATAACACACCAAGTTCAAAGCTGCTAATATCGAAGCCTGCCACTGGTCACGATCGTGAATTAGAGTCATCATTCTTCCAGCCTCAAAACCGATTTCTCTACGATCCATCAGGGTCACGTGGTAGCGTAGTGTTGAGGACTATGAGTCCCGATGAGGTCATTGGATTTTTCAGTTTATCTAACCCTTGCACCCGCACTATGGCCCTGGGTTCGACTCAGCCTGTAACAGAAATGAGTACCAGGAATCTTCCTGCGGGGTAAAAGGAGGCCGGCGCGTAAGCATAACAACTTTACCGCCATCTGTGAGCCGACTGTATAGAAAATGTGGGAGCCTCGACCTCTCACAACCGTTTGGGCCTTCACAGCCTGTTACAGGGACAGCTTTACCTTTTGTTGTCATTTGGTATCCCTCCAGCTCCTTGTCGGTCATTCAGCTCGACCTTTCTCAAGGGATATTCCCATTAAGAAGCCGTACGCATTTGATCTCCCATCCTATCCGTAAGAGCTCCCCATTGTTGTCTTCTGAATTTCAGCACCCTTTCAACATTAGGCCACCGTATAAATTTTGAAACTATACGTTTTGAAACATACTGAACTGCCAATTTACCTTGTTCTCCTCCGGTTCTAATATTTTTATGAGCCTTTTTTTTTTTCAAACCTTGTACTATATTGTCATGTTTCAAAGGGAGGGACCACACTTCTCGCGCAAGTAGTCCAAGGGAGTTCATAAACACCAAGCCTAAAAGGCGCACGAGCGTATGCACAAAACGCGGGAAGTTCCAGGTAAAAATCTCGGTCTATAAACCGTCTATCCTGACTGATGTGTTTGCGGTCTACCTCAGTTCCTCTAGGTACGTTTCGGGATATTAGGCCATGCTCGCTTCCTTCCACGTTATCCCAATTTTATTGTTCACAAATCATCCTCCTATTCGGCGCTACTATTTAAAATATTGTAAAATAAATCAAACTAAATAAATGAGGGGCCTGACTATAGCCTCAAAAGGTTTCTCTGGCTTCTCTTTTATGGGACTGAGGGCAAATAACATCCATCTATTCCACGAGCCAGGGGACATTAAAACTTGTGTGGGTAACCTTATGGAACAAAATTCCTGTGTAATAGTTCTGAATTTCCCGCCGGCGTGCAAATACTAGAAGTACATATTTTGAAAATAGAATAACATTCTACTGATGACGAAATGGTCTACGTCACTAACTTATGACGACCCACCATCGCTCCCATATCAGAGTGCTCTGTCAGTAGGCCTATTAGACTTTCTCTGATTTACAGATTTATCAGAGACTACTCACACAAGAAGTGAAACGACTAAAAGATATGCCGCCGGTCACGGTAGCCGAGCGGTCTAAGGCATGTACTGTCTTCGCTCGCTTGGAAAACGGGATCGTGGGTTCGAATCCCACTCAGGGCATGGATGTTTAGTTTGTATGTGTGCGTTTTTATGTGTTTGTGTACAGGTAGAGGCCTTGTGACGAGCTGATCACCCACCCAAGGAGTCCTACTGTATGTGTAAGATCGAGAAAAACCGAAGTGAACGGAGAAGTTCATGGAGGTAGGCCTAGGCCCACTGGAGCTGTAGAGCCAAGGAAAAAAAAAGATATGCCAGAAAAATGTAAAACTTAACTCTCTGTTGATGTGATAAATACCTAAAGGTAGGCAATTTAAACCAAGGGTTTAAAAATAATTTATATTTTGTCTGGAATTTAATTAATCCAATTTGGCCTACTTAAATTCCAGGCGTTAATAACATAACTTCGGTTCATAAGTTTCGATGCCACCTGCTTATTCTAATAATTTACGCACACCCCTCTTTAGACTAACACATACAAAATGTTTCGCTTAATTAACGCATGTTTATTATCCATCATTTGTTACAAATTCAGCATTTACGGTTAAATAATATTCTGACATTGCAGGCTCTGTCATTGCAATTGCGTTTTAAGCAATTTGTAAAGAAACGTAAATTATATTTGGCATAAATTAAAACTTTCTGGAACAAAATTAATCATCAAACTTCTTAGTTATAACCTGATTACCCCATAGGCCTATAAATAATTTTCTCGAATAATTTTGGCATTCAACTTTTGAATTAAATTACAAGGTGTGAAGGAATATAAATTATAATGTTTTATGCTATTAACGACAACTTCTTCTAGAAATATAACCTCATCGCAGACTGAGTATGCATCTTGCTCCCATCTGACTCGAAGTTACGTAGGCGAAATATTTCTTCATTAATCTGCATATTCTAAGCTGTGCTGCCATCTAGTGAAGTCTTAGAAGACTATGTAGAACAGATGAAACGAAAGATGTAGAAGTTCGTGACAGTGATATATTAATGTAATTATTGACTCTTTGGGCAAAATCAGTTGAGCTGTTTTTTTTTACTTAAAACAAAGTTTCCGAGACTGGACTTCGCCGAAGTCCTCAACTAAAAAGCCTGCAGTCGGTAGTGCTAGTAGCTATCCCCAGACATCAAAACCAACATGTCAGGATATATATCAAACACAACAGAAAACACCAGAGAGAACTAGGATAAAATCAGTAAAAGAAAATACAGCAGAACGCCGATTATCCGAAATGACAGCCAAATCATCGAAACCAGGAAATGCGTCAGCTTAATATCCAGCATGGTTGGACTTTTTCAAATAAAGCGTTTGAGAATGTTAATTTATAATTACAATTATTAGTTTTCATGTTTCACCTGTTTTAAAAGTTTTTCCCTGCTTATTATAATAGTAGAGCACATCATAATAGTGTTTTCTTTTCGTGGATAAGAATTTAGTCCTATTATTCGAAACAAATTATCACTAAATTCAGTTTATTTCCGACATTAGTCTGCTTGCACCTGCTCTGTCTCTTCGCTTGGTGATTTTCTTATTTTTCCTTCTACCCTGAAGATGGAGACGATACGTTCTTACGAAACGTCGGTTAAAACCACATCTACACGGTGCCACATCCCAGAAGACTGCTTTCTTCACTAACACTAAATAATTCGGATAATTGGCGTTCTACTCTAGTAAAGCTTGATAGGTTTCTACCCGAGGATGGAGGCAGAGATCTAGCCTCCGAAACGTTATTTTAAATAAAAACAGGACGATGAATAAAGCCAAAAAGTCAATAATAGAGATTAAAGATACTTTCAGTTTTACGAGATGAGAACTCCTCATCAAGAGGAACGTACCAGACAATCAAAAAGTAACATACGTATAGACTGAAAAGTCAAACAGTTGCCCATGACATCTCTGTGACCTGCGAAAGCCAAGATCGTAGCTTCGTTATCTCTGTTTCAGTGCCAAATTGTGGTCTGAAGTTTTCACTTCCTATGATATTTTCGGATGCCATACACATGAAGTGTTCATTCTGTTTATGTGACGATCTTGTTCTTTCTTATTTTTGTTTCTCTTTTTAAACTAGATCTGAACTGCGTCGGAGTTGGACTTGGCATGGACGCTGCTTCGAAATGAAGCGAATGCGCGAACGCGCGAATAATAATGACTGGCTGCTTTTGTGTTGACTGTTCACAAATTCGATACAGTCAGATCGAGCCTCCAAGCAATTTAACGTCGTTAACATATAAACCTTAATACCTCACATACTTATGAAGTATAATTTTCTGTAACGTTATAACTAAAAAAAAATAATTGTTTTCAAGAATTAATTATTTGCAGGGATGCTCGCAATACGATGACTTCCATCTAGGTATCAGCTCAGTAAACACGTCCCCATGGCAACAAATACACACGCAACAATATAAGAAATGTTGGACGCCGTGTTTTATATGCGGTCCGTGTCGTATCACATACGCAGCACGTAGCGAAAGGACGTACCCACAAGGCGAAGCCAGACACAGAAAGTATAAGAGGCTTAAACTTGGCGGCGGTTAGGCATACTACCGTTCAAGTGACTAGGCTACTGTGGTAGTGAATACTAGTAGAAATAGGGCATAATCTGCTGTACCGAGCCTGGATTGACAGAGGCCTTGTATATATTGTACATAGGAATAGGAATTAAGTTTAGATTGTAAATATATGTAAATACTGACAATGGACTTACTAACACAGACTATGACTGAAAAATGACAGACCCGACCTCTCGTCAGAGAGGGCGCCCCAAATGAACAGGACAGTAATTTTCATATAAAGAAAAAAAATCTGGTCATGAGCCCCAGTCGGGGCTCGACACCAAGACAGACAGACTGACTGACCGTCAGTCGCAATGTGACTTTGACTTTGCCGTGACCGTAGCCCTGCCAGTCGTAGGAGGCGACGAAAAAGGAACCCAGTGCGTGGGAGTATAACCGGGCCACCCTGTTCCTCGATGATATGCTAAATACGGGAACCTGGCCCCCCAAATTGGGGGAGTTTCGAATCTGAGACAGGAAAGTATGGTCATGAGTCCGCGGGACTCGGAACTCAGGAAGTCTGCGCTAGCGAGGGCCAGCAGCAATTGTAGACGACAGACCCCCCCATGTTTTGGTCAGAGATGTTACATAAGGACTATAACCGCAAGTGTTCGGTTGGGGGGGGGGGTTTATTGGTCCTGAGTTTCAAGGGGCTTTTCGCCAAGACGGACTGATTGTCGGTAAACCGCAAGTCGTAAAGTAACTCTGACACTTGACATACCCTTCTACGGAGAGTAGGCGATTTGTTCTTCCCATTATTATTAGTATTTGTCAGTCGGTGAACATCTGTTGTGCGCAAGCGCTGTTTCATGAAATCGTCAAGTTCGTGTGTCACAGCTAATTATATATTCGAAAGTATTGTATGTGCTTCCAATTAGGAGTCGGGATAGCTCAGTCGGTAAAACGACGGGCTACGGGCTGGACGGTCCAAGTTCCCCAAACAGTGCAAGATTTTTCTCTTCTCCAGTGTCCAGACTGGGTCCATCCACCGTCCTATCCAATGGGCATTTGGGGGGTGAATTTCTCCGGGGGCAAAGTGGCCGGGGCTTGAAGCTGACCAATCACCTCTATCTAGTACCGACGTCAAGAGCTATGGAGCTATACCTGCACCCCGCATATGTCGTCATGGCAACTGCTTAATTAATTAAACACAGGGAAAACTTTACCTTTTTGTGTGGTTTCAATTTCGATTCAACATCTGGATAGTTTAAATACACTGCGAAACAAGCTATAACTTATACTCTAATGTGCATGAATTATTTTGCTGCATATAGACCAATAAATGTCAGTCAGCCACAGATGACAACTCAGAAATTCTGTTGAGTTGCTTCAGTACTACAGCTGCTTTAATGTAATAGAGCAAAACGGCGTAATTGTGGTCACCGAGAAGGGCCTACTTCGGTCACATGTCTGCAGACTTTGACTGGTGACTCGTATGTTCTTCTGTCTGAGATGACCAGAACATACAAAAGGAATAGCACATACAACCTGAGGACAGAAGATGAAATTAAGAACATTGCTAATGTCATTATTCGAGTTGCGTCAGGGTTGATCGAAGTTCCACATAATATGATTCAAAATCTTGTTGAAGCTGCTGGCCGACGACAAAAATTCCAAAATAACATGACTGAAACGAAGTGAAACACAAGACCTGGACAAGAACGAATGAATCTTACTGACGCAGAAGATTACTGGATTTGATACGCTGCCCTGCGTATCAGGTTCATACAGCGGCATTCATACTAGCTGAAAACGAAGTCTAAAACATTCATGAGAAAATAAAAATCGCGCTGATGTAGACTGATCCACTGCCTCCGTAATGAGGAAAAGGACTTTTTCTTCCAAAACTCCGGATGAGTTTTCAAACGCGGGGATGGAAGGAATGTACATGAAGTTTGTAGAAGAGATATCAAAGAAATTAGAAAATATCAGGGATTTAAGGAAGCCCAAAAGAATTTTTGAACTGGATGAAACTGGATTTCCGATAAGCAACTTCCCTGAAAAGCAGCTACTCAAGGGGGGGAGAGGAAGAACACGAGGATAATTTTAAAAATAACTGAAGTAGAACGCGAAGAGGACGTTACAGCTGTTGGCTACTATTGCGTATACCATTCCCATGGCCGTTCTAACAGAGGTAAGGATGCAGGAACGGTGTAAGTAGGATTTACCAACTGGATAAAATATGCGAGTGACAGAATCCGGTTAAATTAATGGGACTGTATTTCTCCAATGGTTGCAGCATTTTAAAACAGTACATCTTTATAATGGATGGACACGTGTCTCATTGCTCCCTAAAAGCTTTTAAATAGCGTCGACAGCATTATATCTGCAAGCTTTGCTTACCACCATACACCATGTACTACAGGCCTTATAACCTCTCAATACACCTTTACATAAACCACTGAACTCTCGCAATTATCATAAAGCTAAGACAAACAAGTATCCATCAACAAACCAGACTTCGGCAGGCTCTTTTCTGCATCAGGGAGTAAAACTGTTGGGATAGCTGTCAAATGATTAAAGTTTACTATAACAATATATTGTACCCTCACAGCTCCAACGATATCTCAGATGATAAATTTCTTCCCTCCAGGATCACACCAAGTGTGATCCAGAACCCGGAACTTTATTTCATCAACGCTGGATCAAACGGAAACAGCGCAACCAGCCTCTCCAGGCCCAAGTGCCTACTGCTTTCATTAGTTCAGGCAAATTGTGATGGAATCTCAGCACAAGATGACTCTCCTTGTCGTGAAATCATAACAAGCTAATAACACCACCACAGAAAGGTAAATGTAAAGGTAAAGTTGTGCCGATTAGAGTGGCCGCTCGATCTAAGGCATGAACTGTCTTCGCCTGCTCAGACACTGGCGTCGTGGGTTCGAATCCCACTCGAGGCATGGATATTTTTCTGCGTTTATTCTATGTTTGTGTTGTCCTGTGTAGGCGGCGGCCTTGAAACGGGCTGATCCCCAGCCCAAGTTGCCTTACAGACTGCCTACATGATTAATAAACTGTAAAACAGAGGCCAAAGTTCATCATAGACTGTAGTCCCCACTGATTATTATTATTATTAGAGAGACTAAGATTGCACCCTCTAAGTCTGCGTAGACATCTTCTTGATGCACTCTTCTTCATTCAGGTTTATCGTGGCCTTAAATCCTGCTCCTCCCTTCTGGATAATGCTAGTCTTCGTGTTCCTACTTGCCATGTTCGAGACTTCTTAACTTTTAGCGTTCGTCCCTCAAAAGACACTGTCCCTCTTCTCGGTGCGCCCTTGCTACCAACGCGGTGGGTAAAGATCTCGACATTTTGCACACGGAGCGGTTTCTCTGAATCATATTTTACAAGCATGTACCAAACCTTTTACGGTGTTACTGGATTAGTGTTCTCAGTAACTACAAATGTGTATACCTCGGCTAACTTTAATTTTCTTATGTAATTGGTTTTAATTTATTGACTTGTTATTAATTTTATGCTATCACTCCCAGGTGTCTTATCTTAGTCCAGCCGTCCAGCCACTGATGTAGGCTAAAAACTCTAGTTCTTCATGTGACTCATGTTGGCCAAATTATTCGTTGAGTATTATAATGTAAAACTTACGATCGTTACCCCGTGTCGTAGATTTACGGCACGTAAAAGATCCTCATGTCTCTAGGAGACCTTTGAGCAAAATTATTAGGTAAAAAGTTTCCCGCCCAAGTAGTTTCCAACGCCTCCGGTAGATGGGTAAGCATCGGGTACCGCAGCCAGCCTGGCTGGCCGAACGGGGCTCATAGCGAACACCAGTACCGGCAGGGTATGGAGACTGGTAGAATATTAAAGGGGGAAAGGGGGACGTACAATAGACTATTAGTCGCGGTGCATGGGGAAACCCACCCCCTACAATAATAATAATAATAAGAATAATAACAATAATAATAATAATACGGTCGTTACATTTGATAAAAAAAATTAAACAACCATAATAAATGAAGACAAATTGCTTCAGTAACTAGGACCGTGGTAGATTAGTAAATGACCTCTACAAAAATACTATTTTAAAATGAGAATGGATTAGATATAAAAGGCGTAAAACGTGGTTTCATGAAATTAATGCAGGTGCTCAGGATAGGAAACAATTTATATGTGGAAATGTATGTAAAGTATGTGATTGCTTTAAATAGTAAATAGTCCATTCAGAACAGCACAGTCTAAACTTTTTTTTTTCGATTTCATAATCTGTCACAAAATTTCTTGTATTAAAAAACTACTTTTCATATTAACGTGTTAAAATGTCTCGTACTACATGAATATGCAGTTACTTTTATATAATTAGCTCACTGAGCATACTTTATCATCACCTTTTCCACCTTACATCTGAAATGACCCAATTATCCCGACGTACCATACAGCCTGTGCATTTCCCAAGATATTCTGAGGTAAACATCTACGATGTGAAGCGTATTCCCTCCGGACACTGCCAATAAATGCCGTTAGGAACTCCGTGTGGCAACATACTCGTAACCATGCCTCCCCGAGCGCTCTGCGGCAGCAGTGATAAGCACTCTCATATACGAGTAATAATGTAGTATATTATGTCTACGTAGTGTGTACATCTTCGTTCTTAATGGTTCTAGTTCCAAATGTCATTATTCTCCGGGTTATACATGCATTTAGTTCCTTTTGGCGTAAAGGCTGTTAATCTATGATTATGCTGAGTACAATTACAAGAGAAACTATAAAAAAAGCAATTCGAACTTATTATGCTTAATAAAACTTGGAGATAGCCCCATTAAGAACTAAGGATGCGACTTGCCTTATTCTGGTTGTTCTTTAAGGATATGATTCCTTTAATATACCTTTGGTTACTTTTTACTTTATCCTGTATGGCAAGCATGTGTCCTTTCTTTTGTCTGCATAAAGTCTACAGTTAGATAGCTGCAACGGGGCACACGTGCGGATGTGAAAACTGGTGTAGAAATCCTTTGGTGGAGGTGTGGGGGTTTTCTTGTCTGCTTACGTTCTTGTTTCCTCGTTTATTTTCTTATTTCTGATTTGTTCTTTCCTGAGGTCTTCTCAGACATAACGTCGTATAGTCTGGCAGATGGTTAGCAACGTTTCAGAGATCCTGCTACCTCCATTTTCAGGGTAGAACCTTCTTCCACCCTAAAAATAGAGGCAGTAGGTTCCTCGATGCATGAAGAATCTCAGATTTCAGCAGGCAGGGTGTTTGTTGTGCTCTTATTCTTCCTCTCTGATTTCTCTAATCTCAGAGTGCGGTTTGCATCTTTTGCTAGAAGAAGAGTGATTATGTTATCATTACTAGCAGCAGTGGTAGTAGCAGTAATAGTTGATTATTTAACGTTATTGCATCAACTGCACGATCGCACCTCATCAAGTGAGAAGAAATTATACTGTATAATGGATTTTTACAACTAACTGGCAGCAAAATGCTGTGGTATGCTTGAAGGCAATATCTATCTCTTGCAGTATTCAGCAATTATCTATTACTGCCTTAGAGATGAGCGACAGGCCAATCGGCGGGCTCGATTTCACAAATTGAGGCCTCACCCCAGATTCAGTTTTCAACCAAATCATCTTTAAAAAATATTTCTCTTCTGTGGGCTGTTTCACAGGGACTCATGGACTAAGATGCCACAGTTTGAGTACCACCATAATCAAGTCACAATCGTGTTCCATCTACATAAAGGCACGAGATACAATCGAAGCTTCAGTTCCAACCTCCAGAATTCCAGCTCATGAACCTTATTATATCTTTCCTACTTCAAAATCATATCAAAATGCAATAATTTTCATTCACAACATATTGAAATAATTAAACTGAGTATATGTCCTTCTACCATATTGGTATTCGAATGAATATACAACAGAGATGTAAGATGGGGCCATTTCAATTCTTTTCGTATATGTAAAGCAAAGATCAGTTCTGCCCCTGAGACGCTTCGGTTCGTTCGATGACGGAAGTCGCCATTTATTCCTCTATATTTCCTTTCCGTGGTAACTTGGTATCACATTTTGTTCGCCCTGCTTTGCCGCTTATTGTCTTAGTGAACCGGAGTAAGTATAATACTGATCATATGCATTTCGCATACTGCTCACAAGTGCTGAATAATATGTACCGCTATTTGTCATTGCAGGAATACAAGACGTGACGTTTAAGATTCCGTGCTGTCCAATGTACACACTGTTGTGGTCTATACTGTAAGTATATGAGATCGATTTATCCCCAAACCCAAGTACAAGAGGTTCCTTCGCAATGCTTAGAATAGTTAACGGAGCTATATTAACTGCATGTATTACTTGCTATCGAATAAGACACTGTAGGGAGATCAAGAATTTACCATTCCTACAATCGTAATCTACCGTATGATCTATTACAGTAACCGAGGCTCTCACAGCGACGGCTACGAAGCTCTCTATCGTGTGGCTCACTGAATGTCAACAGACGTCTGGGAGGAATACGAATTTCGCCTCTACCTTCACGGTTGAAGAGTAAGACAAGCAAGAAGCCAGCATGAAGCAGGCAAGTTTCTGTTACAAATTCCTCCGAAACATCGGCTGCCTTTCAGCACACTACACAGCATTACATCCCAGAAGATACAGGTCTTCATAACGACCGCTGTGAGAACCTAAAATCCTGCAAACGTAGCCCACGCAAATATTAAGACAGCTGTCAACGGAATGTCAGCATTACTCGACTGATTGGCAGATGTTCAATGACACAAAAGAAACGCTGACCCGACGACTAAATACAGTATCATGAAAACGTATATGGGCGTGGAGGTGTAGGTTCACACGTCGCAAACCGCAGCACTAGACCAGGGTATGTCGTAATTTCCACGCCCGACCGCTTTACATCAACGGAATCACTAGTGACCATGTGATACTGTCCTCCAAAGAAGAGGAAGAGAGGCAATTACTAAGGCCAGGTAGGGTGTACTATGCACGAAGAAAACATCGAAATGATTTACGGGAAACCAGAATCATTGCTGTTGAGATACTGAAACACAACAGTCCCTTAATAAAGACTGGAATGATCAAGGTCAACTTGCATTGTCTTCTTTTCGTTGGAGGACAGGACAGGTTACGTGCGTCCCAATATGTCGACGTAATGCAAACAGATCAATCTCAGCATCTTTGCCAGGAATCGAACAGGAGGAACACCCGTACAACGGATCCTTTCAGCCAAGTCCGAGTAATCCGTCTCCCAATGGATCTTAGGGAGACACGATGAGATGGTATGGACTGGATCGATTTGCCTCAGGATAGGGACTAGTGGAGGGCTCTTGTGAACAGGGTAATGAACCTTCGGGTTCCTTAAAATGCTGGGAAGTTCTTGAGTAGCTGCACAATTGGCGGCTTCTCAAGAAGGGCTCAGCTCCGTGAGTGAGCGATACAAGGAAAAATAATCCAGTCTTTGTTCCTCACACTGTAATAATGGAGGTTAAACTGATGTTACTGTGTATGACGATTACTAATGATGCATGTAGCAGATCAAACAACATTAAGTAAGAATTTATTAGAAAAATCTGGTAACAGAACTAAGCAACTTCATTGTTTCAGTATACTTTACTGTAAGCAAGACCCTGGCGAAGAACAGGGCCTTTTACTTAAGTACGATAAGTCTAACAGGTTGCCTGCCGTGACAGTGTATTCACACTAATTGCACTAACGGACTACCGCCAGTTAGTCAGTCAGTAGCCCCACTGGCCTGTACAAGTATCCAAATAAAACACAGACAGCTAACTACACCGTTCCAACATACACATGCACAAGGCCTGTAATTTGTTGACTCATCAGGAAAATGCTACCTGGCAAACATAATGCGTGGTAGATGCGTAAACGAGCCTGAAAATGTCAACGATTGTACATCCCAATAGTAAAAATACAAATTACACCGTCGTTACCGCGGAATTTTCTTCTTACCACACACCGCCCTTCCCTAACACGGCTGATTTTGAGCCACTTAGCACCATCCAGTATCCAGTAGTTGGTTATACTTGACACCAACGTTAGATTCGATACGATGTTACAATATCTGAGGTATATTTGATATTGTCCATGCTTCGAAACTTGGCTCTACTCCCGTCTTCCGATGCTAGATTGTCATTAAACTGACATATCTTTCATTGTTTACTATCGTAAAGTTGGCTGCGAAAATTGGGGTCTTATCCAAGCCTTTTCAAACATTAGTCTAGTATGAATCAGAACGGAAGACACTAATCTTAAAATAAAGACAAGAAAAATCTAACAGCATAAAGACAACTAATGGCCTGAACACGGGAATAGAACCAACTTAAGAAACGTCCTGAACCGCGGGTCAAATTTATTCAGACAATGGACAATATCCTAAATAAAACTGCTTCAGTAGATCAGTCATTGTTTCGGACAATCACAGAATCACTGGCTCGTTATTCGTCCAGATTACAATAATACAATTTTCCACCTTTCAAACGCCTCCAAAAGTAAATGCATATTTACCTAACCTCCGACATTGCGAGAAGGGAATCCACATATTTCCATGTTAAATAACGTACCACCATTATGCCCAATACACTGAACCGAGAATTGTGTCATCTAGAACGCGTGATAATATCGTGGTGTATCCTGGACTACAATTCAGATCACGTGAAAATGCAATCACGCAACCTGGCAGTAATAAAAGAATAACATTCTCTCGCTTTTGAATTGCGACGCATGCGCAAAAGCAATTTTCAGACTCGTAGCAAGCGGTGAATTTACCCGCTTGGCCTGGTGGATATGAAGCTATGGAATGTATGTAGCGTATTAACTACACAATGAATACGATTCCAAATAAGAGAAACAGATCATTTATTGAATGGAAAAGAAAAACTTTTCTCATATACTTCTCCAATCTTAATGATCTGATGGTGCATTACTAGCTAGAACACGGCATTCGCCACTGATAAACAACCCCAACTTTACTTGAAATTTAACGGCCGCGCCATAGCTCAAGCGGTTAGTCGCTGGCTTTCCACCGCGGCGGCCCGGGTTCGAACAAGTGGGATTTGTAATGGACAAAGTGGCGCTGGGGCAGGTTTTCTCCGAGTACTTCGGTTTCCCCTGCCAATCTTCATTCCACCGACTGCTCCACAATCACCCTCACCTATCATCTGGGGCTGGTACAATAGGCCATAAGTGGCCGCAGTACAAGGAACTTAGTCCCACCTCACTAGCAATAAAAAAAACTTAAAATTTGCATTCTATCGGTATGAAAAACAAAGTTTCCCAAGCAAAATAATCATAGAGCTAATGAACTAATAAGCCCGTCACGGTAGCCGAGCGGTCTAAGGCATGCACTGTCTTCGCTCGCTCGGAAACCGAGATCGTGGGTTCGAATTACACTAGGGGCATGGATGTTTGTCTGCCTTTTTCTGTTTGTCTACAGGTAGAGGCCTTGCGACGAGCTGATCACTCACCCAAGGAGTCCTACCGTACGTGTAAGATCTAGTAAACCGAAGTGAAAAGGAGAGTTTCATGGAGGTAGGCCTAGGCCCAAATTGGGGCTGTAGCGCCACAGAAAAAAAAAGAACTAATAAAATGTCATCAAACAGCAGAAACAAAATAAGGCACGGAATATATATATATATATATATATATATATATATAGCAGAATGGGTTTTATAAGTCAGGTTCAATTATTCCCAGACAGACAGACCAACTGGCATGACATTTATTTACGTCATAAAATGATACTGAAAGAAAGCTCAAATCTTGCAAGGAAGAAAGTGAAAAATAATTAGTGTGAGCAGTAAATCGTGACAAGACGTTCATAACGTGAGTTATATCCCCTGACTGGGAAAAGAAAAAAAAACACATGAAAACCATCACACAGATTAACCAGTCTCAGTCAGAATTTGAAGCGGGGATCCGTCAAACGAGATATCTCATTTTAACGCTTATGAGACAGTATGCAAATGTCGGATTATTCAAACAACAGAAACATTACAAACAAGCAGTTCAGTTAACAATGGTCTACTAATAACAGAACAATAGCCAGTTTCTCATTTAATTCAAATGTTTGGGCGTATGGCAAGAAACTACTCACAGTCAATTCTAAAACTTTCAAAATATAAAATAGGAAAAACAAACTACGGCTACGTGCGCACTGAGGATTCTTGATAGATTTAATCACCAGGACAAGGTAAGCCACAGGAAAGACCAAACAGCCACAATGTTACCGACTTGTCCGACGAATGACAGCAGTACTGCTACGCCGGATATAGCAAAGGATACTAGTACAAAATGCGATTAATGAAGAGTATTGAAGATGATAAAAATGAAAGGTAAAGCTATCCTGTAACATACTCGACACTTCTACCTAGAAGGGCACCTTTTCAAACTGGGACTGACAGGCGACCCAACTTGTGAAAGGTGCCTACAAGAAGATGAATCAGCCACACACATCTTATGTGATTGTGAGGCTACAGCTTACCTAAGATATTGCCACCTGGGTGAGTTCTTCATGCAACCAAGTGACTTTTATGTCGCCCCAATAAATAAAGTCCTACATTTCATTCGAAATGTAGGATTAATAAAGGGTTAATCCTAAGGGGAAGCACAATAGATCATCGAAGGTCGCAGTACTAGGGCCAGTTTTATGGCTCACCCCTCATACTCATATCCCTGTAACAAGCCATGGAGGCCCATAGGGTTGTGAGACGTCGAGGCTCCCACACTTTCTAGACAATCGGCTCACAGATGGCGGTAAGGTTGTCAGCCTTACGCACCGACCGCCCTTAACCTCCAGGAAGATTCCTGGTACTAATTTCTTTTAGAGGCTGAGTCGACCCCAGGGCCATAATGCGGCTAGAAGTATTAGGTCAATTGAAAAAAAATCAACGTCATCGGGACTCGAACCCGCGACCTTCCGGCTTGTAGTACACTGCCTGAACCAACTACGCTACCGCGTGCCCCCACTGAATATGTAGAATGTTTAAGAAGGGGTAGACCCACAAGCAGCAGCAAAATAATAATTTAATTTCTGCAGAAAATACAGCATTCTTTTGTATTATACGGTCCACGGTACAGGAAGTTAAAAAAAAACACTTTACGGGGTTTAGGTTATATTTGCTTAACTATTACACATATTAACTAATTGATTCGTGGACCTGAGTCTTTCTTGAGAAGCCACCAGTAGCTCAGCTACTCAAGAATTTTCCAATATTTTATGGAACCTGAAAGTTCATCATCGTGTTCACAAGAGCCGTTCTCTGGTCCCTAATGTACTAAGTCGCACGAATCCAGTCCATACCACCCCATCCTGTTTCTCTATAATCCATTTTAATGTTATCCTCCCATCTACATCTAAATCTTCCTAGTTGTCTGTTTCCTTCTGGTTTCTCTGCCAAAATCTGTATGCATTCCTCTTTTTGCCCACGAGTGCTACATGCACTCCCCATCACATCCTCGACTTGATTATTCTAATTACATTTTGTGAAGAGCACAAGTTATGAATCAACTCATTATGCAGTTTTTCGACCTCTTACTATTTCATCCCTCTTCAGCACCCTGCTCTCAAATATGTTCAGTTTATGTTATTCCCTTAATTTCAGAGACCAACTTTCATAACCACACAAATTACATATATATATTGACAGTACAAAAGACCGCCTCTGTGGTCAGAGTTCCTGGCTACAGATCCAGAGGTCCCGGATTCAATTACAGGCGCTACCAGATTTTCTGAGAAGTAGTGGGTCTGGAACGGGGTCCACTCAGCCTCGTGAGGATAATTGAAGAGCTATTTTAAGAAAATAGCGGCTCCGGTCTATGAAACCGAGATTAACGGCCGTGGCGATCCGCTGCGCTGACCACGTGGCACCCTCTATCCGCAAAAGTTGGCACTAACTTCGGCGACAAGCGGCGGTTGCTCGGTCGGTATAGTTCGCTTGCGGACTACAGGCCACGGAGTTTTGTTTTTTAAAAGTACAAAATATTAAAATGAGGATTAACTCAGAAAGCTTCTCAGTAAAATTCTACATATGGTCCTTCAGTGGCACGACAGATGCCTAGCCGATATCTGATGTTAAACACAACCCATCACGACTGGAGTTACTGTTTCAATGATTATAGTGACCTGCTGTTTGGATGCACCTCAGTTGATCGCCATCCCAGTATGCATACCTTGGATATAATTTCGAAAGGAAACGTCAAGAGATGTCAACTTTGGTGTTCTCGAGGCCAAGTGCTGCTGTAAGTGAAGTGGTGCTCAGTTTTTCTGAAACATCTGAACCCTATCCTCTTCCAACTGCGAAAACATGAAGCAACTTCGACACATATGAACATCTTCACTTGCACTGCACAAAATTGTAGCCCGTGACGAGTTCTAGATATTCCTTTCAAATACAGTTCTACTTTTTGGAAGTTCGTGGTCATGGATTTTTTCAGCTGCCGGTTATATAATGATATACTCCATTATCATAAGAATAAGGATCAGACAATAACATGGATTAAACCGTGTCTTAGAAAGTCATGAAAATTTATTGTTGTGCAGCGACAGGCAAACATTTTTTTCAGAACTGTAGGAGAATTTCACAGTGATTTTAAATAAAATTAGACAGATGATTCAGAGAATCGCCACTAACAAGAGGAAAGTAATTCCCGTATCTACCAAGTTAATAATTCAATAACATTTCTGGCTACTGTGGATAGTACTTTAAAGTTTCCGGGTCTGCTATTTTCTTACCGATAAGTAGAATTATCGAAGTATTAACTCAGGTGTTGAAAGAATATGTGAAAGCAAGTACAACATATTCTATTTATACAGGAATTCGAATAATATATGAAAACAAAAGAAAAGCTGAAGAAAGCAGTCTTCTTGGATTTGGCACCGTGTATATGTAGTGTTAACCGAGGTTTCGGAGGAACGTATCGCCTCCAGACTGCTTTTACCGGTTCTCCCGGTCTCTCCGCTTGCGGATTTCTTATATTTTTCCTTCTACCCTGAAGATGGAGGCGATACGTTCCTCCGAAACCTCGGTTAACACTACATATACACGGTGCCAAATCCCAGAAGACTGCTTTCTTCATAGTCAAGGCCGTGAAACCCTCAAATCTTACAAAAGAAAAAATGTGTAAGATCTGAGGTTTCCACGGCGGTGACTATGAAGATAACAGTCTTCTGGGATATGGCGCCGTGCAGACATTGTGTTAACCGGCATTTCGGAGGAACGTATCGCCTCCATCTTCAAGGTAGAAGAAAAAAGAAAATTCTTCTACCATGAAGATGGAGGCGATATGTTCCTCCGAATTCACTTACAATTCGGACCCATCTATCCTTCAGATTGTGGTTTTCAGGGTTGTGGCTCTATACAGTCTTGTAGATGAACACGCACGTTTCGGAGGAGCATACAACCTCTGTCTTCAGGTTCGCACCGTGTAGTCTTGGTGACGGATACAAACATTTCGGAGGGATATGCAGCATCCGGAAGACCCGGAAGATGGAAGCAGCATCTTCCTGCGAAAAGTCTGTACCCAATGAACTGTTGTGGGTATTCCTTTAGCATCAGATCGTGTTTTATATTCTTAATTTCCCTGTTGAAACCTTTCCTATCCTTACATATACACTACACTCCCAATCAATCACAGGCGGATTATCCGAGGGCTTAGTTTAGAAAACTGAATAGTGTGCCCAATGTCATGTGACAATCTTCCTTTTGCTCCCACTTTGGGCCATAGGGTATCCGTGAAACGCGTTGTTTCACTTCAGTTTCTTAATCCAAGACAGTCAGGAGGCCTCCTTGGACGGGAGTTCAGCCCGTCGCAAGGCGGCTACCTACACAAGCACAGAATAAACACAGAAAACTATTCACGCCTTGAGTGGGATTCGAGCTCACGACGCCAATGTTTGAACGGGCGAAGGCAGTTCATACCTCAGACCGCGCGGCCACTGTGTTCGGCCAAGTGAGAGTATTTTTTAAAAAGGATCCACCGAGAAACGAAGGGAGTTCTATTTCGCGTTTGAATGTGCTTGGAAATTCAAGAAAGTATTCTTTGTTTTGTAGATATGGCACAGGAGCTTCTCGAGAACCACGCTCTTGTTTATCAATAGTGGTGGAGCAAACTACGTTTATAAGCTTATGTGTCGTTTTATAAACCCCAATTCACAACTTCGTTGCATATTCCTCTTACTGATTATCCGGGGAAACTCATTTCCCATCCACCCGAGATAATAGAAAAACTACTGTACTTTTATCTCAATATTGAGAATTCTACATGTCCACAACGTAGGTGAATGTCATTAATAAAGTGAATAAACCTCTCTCAGACGCAAATGTAATACAGAGAGCAATTAACACACAGATACATGAACACGACACAGTGGTAGCTCAAGGATTACCTCTGCACTTAAACCGGACAAGCTCCTCTCGACTACATATTGATTATCGTCAACCAGCCGATTCCTTAGGAAAGTTTTCAAGTTGTCAGAAGCACTGTGCAGTTTTCAGCAACACACGGTTGCTAAATGTTGCGCATTCATTACCGGGTATGGCCGGAAACCTCAACCTCTGTAACTTCTTCATGAAGTAGAAACTAATTTCCAACGTGACAGAACACTACTTTGCAAGTAACACAAACGTATGCGATCTTCATGTTGTCTGTGTCCTTGTTAACCCCCCCCCATTATTAACGTTTGAATATCTGAACCAGCCTCTATGAAGCTTGGTATGTATGTATATCAAGGCACCTGAGCCCATCTCAACGGCGTACTGTATAAATCCCTCCCATCAGTCTGTGTGTCTGTATGCGGATCCCTCGTATCGTTGCTAGGCAACGGCTCGGTAAAAGCGTTACCGCGGCGACAAATACATATTCAATAGAAGAATTGTGGGAGGCATCGTTTTATATGCGGTCCGTGTCGTATTAAAGAAAGCAGGTTCTTATAACCTACCCGTGTGGAAGCGGGGTCGAATACCTCCACCGTGACCCTGAGAGCCGCAGGAGGCGACGAAAAGGGAAGTCTCAGATCTGAGACAGTAAAATATGGTCGTGAGGGTGAGCAGAATATACAAAAGACAGACTCGTCCTCTCGTCAGAGACGGCGCACCACAAAAACAAGACCGTAACTGTTAAACAGGAATAAATATCTGGTTATCAGTCCTAGATTGGGCTCGACACCAAGACTTACTGACTGACTGACCGACCGTCAGTCGCAATGTGACTTTGACTTCTTGTTATTTCAATGTTCTACTTTCATTTTAATACATACAATGATCAATAAACTGTAGTCTCATAAAACCCCGGAGTGATTTTCTGGACATTGTTTGAGAAGTGGGAAATATACGTACACCTAGACATACCGTCACTGAAAAATTAATGAGTTCAACACTGAATTTACAAGAATAGTTCAATTACAACTAGACACTATTCGCGGAACTCCTCAAATGCTTTCAGACTAATATCAGGCAGAGTGGCGGTGTTGTACACATTTGGGAGGACAACGTGGAACTTGTCTAAAATGATAAAACTTATTACGATAAGGTATCTGATCCTGGGGGAAGAATGTAATACGAGAGTAAGTCAATAAGTAAGTTACAAGTGGATATTGAATTTAAACAAATAAGAGGACTGATCTGAAAATTCTTTTATTTCTCAACATAACCTCCCTGTACATTGAGGCACTTGTCCCATCGTTTCACAAGCCCCTTAAAACCAGCAGCATAAAATTCTTTGGGCTGCTGTCGGGACCAGGCGGTGACTTCCCTTTCTACAGATTCATCGTCGGGAAAATGTTCAGCCGAAAGATGATGTTTAGGTGGGCCGAACAAATGGAAGTCGCTTGGAGCAAGGTCGGGGCTATACGGAGGATGCTCGAGGACTTCCCACTTGAAATTTCGCAGCGGGTCATTTGTCTTGTTGGTATGGGGACGCGCGTTGTCATGCAAGAGCAACACGGCTTTGGTGAGGAGTCCTGGTCGCTTCCGTTGAGCGGCCTTACAAAGTTTCCTGAGGAAGTTACAGTAGAAGTCGGCATTTACGGTTTGTCCTTGAGGCTGGAATGCGGTGAGCAGTATGCCCTCGTGATCCCAGTCACCGACTGGTTCCGACAGCAGCCCAAAGAATTTTATGCTGCTGGTTTTTAAAGGCTTGTGAAACGATGGGACAAGTGCCTCAATGTACAGAGTGATTATTTTGAGAAATAAAAGCATTTTTCAAATCAGTGCTCTTATTTGTTTAAGTTCTATATCCATTTGTAACTTGGTTATTGACTTACCTACGTACTTAATCTTCATAGTACTGAGTTCTTGTAAGATTTGAGGCTTTCACGGCGGTGACTATGAAGAAAGCAGTCTTCTGGGATTTATTCTCACGGTCTCTTCGCTTGCATATTTCTTATATTTTTTCTTCTACCCTGAAGATGGAGGCAATACGTTCCTCCGAAACGTCGGTTAACACCACATATACACGGTGCCAAATCCCAGAAGACTGCTTTCTCCATACTGAGTTATTCATTGGCTGAGTGCTTAAGAAACATGTATGTATGCGTAAGACTCCTTCAATAGTGACCACGCCTACATATGGCACTCGAGTTAAGTGACTTACGGTGTTTTGCATATCCGTTTACGTTCTAAAGTCAGTCGCTCCTACAGGCAGAAAATATAACTCTAATAACTTCCTACGGAAAACGAGGACTTGTTCTCAGGAGTTCATATTCGATTTTCGGAAAGAGATTCTTATGTTTGTTCAGTTCGTCTCTGGTTGGTTATTTTCGATATGAACTTAATAACGAATACAGAACCGAAATAACAACCAGTAAGTCTAAGCCTCCACCAATTACAGACGTTCCAACACTCCCAATGATTGATTAATTCAATTACAAAACCGTGGCAGAATGCTGAATAATTACACTGTCAAATGAAATGAATCAGTCTACCACAAACTGTTGGTCCAGATGCTGAAAGGATACAGCATGCCACGCTCCTTTGATGTCAGCTAGGTTAGAACTGATGGACGGACGATCCTCAAAATTCAGCAGATAAAAGGAATCCTCTATGTACATAATGATTTATAATCCAATTTCAAAATTGCGTAGTGAAAATAAAGGATTATTTCCCTCCCAGAATTCGCATTCAGCTTATGGCAAAAAACGCGAGTTCTAAACTAGCTGTAAGATCATAATCTTTTCTGTAGGTAGAAATGTGGACTACGTAAACTTAATTTATGATCAACGATATACGAGTAGGTCTGCCTACTAAATAAATTATGTTCGTTAAATAGTCATCATATAAATTTCTTGAGTTGTAATCGACTGGTAGGTAATGGCAAATAGCTTTGGGGCTCTTCGCCATCCATCCACTTATTTTTAGTATGTAAAATTATAAGATGTTAAATTTTACTTCCACAGATCGCCAGTAGTTCTTATGGTCCTTGTAGGAAATGTAGGCATTGTGCTTCAAAATAGGTGACGACCGCTAACTTATGTGATTATTCCGCGCACATGATTTATTTATCACAGTCTCCTAGAACTGGACCGAACAATACAGGGGGAGGGGGGGAGCGTCCCAACTTGTACCCGGAAGACACAGTATATGACAAGTATGCCAATATGGCATTTCTCTTCTTAATTTTACCGAAATAACGGTTATATCAGAACACACATACTGTACGTGGTAAATGTTATTGTAAGCTGTTCGACTTAGCCCGTCAGTGGCAACGCTATGTCTCACAGAGTGAACAGAGTCTAGGAACTCACAGACATTTTATAATAAATTATTTAGTAGACACTGAAATTATTCAAGGCAATATTTTATATCTAAGAACCCAATTTCGTTGTAAATAGGCTACTGTAGAGAACACTAACTGCACAATGTTTTTTCCTCGAAAATACCGTATAAGTTGTACATGTGCCCCGCAGAAAATAGCTGAGGAGACTACAACATTCAGTTACCAGAGGATGATGTGTCAACGGAGGGAGTAACTGTGACTTTCTTAGGTCACATGTTACAGGTAGTAATGACGCCATCCTCTACGAGGTTGGCCGAACTACGGCTGTCTTTGGTGGGGACGCATCATGGACCAGGGATGTGTCGGGGCACAGCCTTGGGACACATCCTCGTGGTCCCGCTGGGCAACGGCAGTTTCGGGGTCTGGATTAGTATGACCAACCGGGACTGGTGGCTAAGTTCCCATAAAGGGCAATGGCATTACGACCGGAGCCTCCCACATGGCGGCATAATGACTCTTGGGTATCACTACGGTCTACCCGGGACGAATGCGGGAGAGCACTCGTATGGGGGTAGGTTCGGCTATTTGAGCTGTCTCCCTAGAATACCGTTACCAGAGTATGTGGGCAAAATAATCATCAAGCCAATCACATCCTACTTCCTTAAGATGCTAAATGTGTGCCTCACAAGACGTCGCCGATGCGTACAGAATGTCTGGAGGTAAATATTCAATAATTCTAATCACACGCAGGCATTCAATCGCAAGAAAGGGTTTAAGACGTTAAAAACAAGCGACAGTAGTAAGAAACCAGTATATGCAGGTAGATCTGTGGACAAACTGTTTTACATTCAAAGCTATTCTCCCTGCCACAATGTACGGACACTGGACGAGAACAAAAGGAGGATCTTGGGCAAATTGGGGCATCGCTGCGTTAACAGTTTAAAGCACAGTGGTTGTTATATACACCACATGTTATTAACATTAACATTCTGCATTACGCCCATGTAATGCATTTGTGTGTTACGTATGATTCTCAGAACAAACAGTGCTTATTCCCTACACAGCACTAATCAGCTGTCCTTTGTAATGTAGACGTATTGTGTTTTCTGTACGGTAGAAATTGAATTGTTAAGTATTATTTCGACAAATCTGAGGCTTCAGAGTTTTAAACGAATGTATCAGGAACATACTGGCATACTATTATAAACACGCAGAACTTACGGAGGTCCAACAAGGCATATCTGCTTGGTTAGACATTCCTTGCACCGTAATACTCGCTTTAGGGCCCATTAAATGCAGCTTACTGCAGCCTGTAACTGAAGCAATAAAGCATAAACTTGATTTAAATAGATTCCTGGAAAAATAAAATCTCGGATCTTACAGAGTGAAGAGTATGGTTTAATAGGAACAAATTACTACATTCAGCGATAATAAGCCTATACGTACGGCCGATTGTATACATTATTGTGGTATACGAGTATCATGCTTGCTCTTAATGTATCATTTTCATCATCGCAAACGTGAATAAATAACATGGGCTGAAATGGTTATGCCCATTTAAATGCCAAAGAACTTTCTCTGGTGTTTCTATTCACTTCACTAGTAAAGTAAAGCAAGTAAAGGTATCCCTGTAACAGGCCGTGGAGGCCCATAGGGTTGTGAGATGTTGAGGTTCCCACATTATCTAGACAATCGGTTCAGATATGGCGGTAAAGTTGTCAGCCTTACGCGCCGGCCGCCCTTTACCCCCAAGAATATTTCAAGAATATTCCTGGTACTCATTTCTGTTAGAGGGTGAGTCGACCCCACGGCTATAGTGCAGCTGGAAGGATTAGGTCAATTGGAAAAAATCCAATGATTTCATCGGGACTTGAACCCGCGACCTTCAGGCTTGTATCATAGTGCCTCAACCAACTACGCTACCGCGTGCCCCTTCACTCGTGTGGCGGTAAAACTATCCGCAGAGAGCAAGCTGATACTTGTACAATGATCATTCAATGGCCTGTCTACTCGTATGTGAATGTTGACCAGTAACCAACTTGAATGGCAACGCTCTAAGACGAAATATGAGGCTAAGCTACCGAGAAATGTTGGTGAAATCATTTCAGAAAGAGAAAGGAAATTATGGGAGAAATGTTTCATATTCTTTCACAGTACAATCAAGAATTTCTCGGACTCCACGTACGAGAGTTTGGTTTCAGCACCAACCAAGCTTCTTTCCCAGTAATCATTGTGAGGCCGGTTGCTGTACCTGCATGTCCACAAACATCACAACCATAAGAATTCTAACTCCAACATCCGCTAGTTTAAACTTAGCACGAACATTTCCAAGGTCTGGTCAAGTGGGATTTGTGGTGGACAAGGTGGCGTTGGGGCAGGTTTTCTCGGAGTACTTTGGTTTCCACTGCCAATCTTCATTCCACCAATTGCTCCACAATCACCCTCACCTATCATCTGGGGCTGGTACAATAGGCCAGAAATGGCCGCAGTACAAGCGACTTAGTCCCACCCCACTAGCAATTATAAAAAAAAAATAGTATGAACATCACGTCATTGAAGATCAGAGATCTCAGCGCTACAGTCACGGTCCTAATATGGTGGCAATGTCAATCCGGCCTACTGCAGCACATTTTTAAAACACCTTGTTCTATTATAGCGGTCTCGCCGCGATTGTGTCTTCATACTCGCAAGCTGTTATTTACCCGCCATCTGTGAGCAATGTGGGAACTTATTCAGTCGTGTCGAATATACCATGGCTCAGTCGGATACACAAGCAACAGTTAATTGGAACAAACGCGTTTTTTTCCTTGCTTTAAATACATACTTTTAAGCGCTGGAAACGAGCCAATGCAATTCTACGCCTCAGCAACACAGGCTGTTAAATATCTGGCAGTATCCTTCAGTTTGGCTAGGTTTTCTGTCTTTTATATTTTCTCTCTACATTTTTATGTTCTACATTCCTCAGGATTTCTGAAATTCACTTTCAATTTTATTGACTGTTCTTAAAATCATGTACAAGCTTGACACCATAAAATAAGAAAAAATAAAAATCAGTTTCTTTGCAATCAACCACTTCCATTTCTGATTTAAAAATACACTGACCACAGCTTAGTTTTATCTGGTAGTCATACCCACACCTACCAGTGCTCTGTAGGTTTCAACACTGACATTAAAACCGAGCAAGGGAGCATGGCCACGCCATAGCTCAAGCGGTTAGTCGCTGTCTTCCCACCGCGGCGGGCCGGGTTCGATCCCGGGTCTGGTCAAGTGGGATTTGTGGTGGACAAAGTGGCGCTGGGGAGGATTTTCTCCGAGTACTTCAGTTTCCCCTGCCAATTTTCATTCCACCAAATTCTCCATCATCATAATCACCTGGGGCAGGCTACAATAGGCCAATCAGTGTCCACCGCGCTGAGTGGACCCAGTTGGACTCCACCCCCACTAAGAGAAGTAAAGAAAAAAAAAGCATAATGGCAAGGCAAACATGTATTTAGAAAAATAACAGCTTTTAACCTTAATAACCAGTGTCATTTCTGAAACAAGAATCATAATTGGGGATTTATGAGCTCAAGTACAAATAGCAAAGATGAGGAAGTTCACATCTTTGAACCTATTCAACAATTCAATGGCATGCCAAGCCATCTAACCCTCAATTCCCATACAGGTCTTTAAATCAAAACATTAAGAATACACGTGGGCAAGGTAAAGCTACTGAACTTATGTATGAGTTTAGGTTGGGTGTGGGAAGAGGGGAGGGGTGACATCTAAGAGCAATTCATGTTAAATGAAACAATGTCACAAGACAACAAGTATATATGGAGCCAGATTAAAACGGATAATAGAAACAACAAAATTACATTTCCTACCTGAATTATATATTCTCACTGCACTTTAGATGGCAAAATGTGAGGCGGAAGACTGATCTCAAGCTGAATCTAAATCTAAAAATAAGAGTGTTTCTGCCTGACGAAAATCGCCCATGAAACCCTAGCAAAACTGTGGTCTAGTATTTACTCTCAAAGCAATAAATCAAGGATCTGTTTTACTATTCTGATTACGTCTGACAGATGTCGTCTAAGTACTTTACAGAAAAATTCTAAAGAGCATTTAATTCCACAGTGAGAAACGCCATGAATATTTTGCAATACTGTATAACATATTCAGGATATGAACAAGTAACATCACTTTCACTGATGGCTGATACTGGGATAATTTTTTTACACATATCTCTTGCCTGAATCCTTTTGTTATTCTCTCTCACAACTGTGGTTTGACACTAGTTCTGGGTAGCTACCATCTACTGAGGGCATCATGGCTGTACTTTACCTTGCCAATAAACTACATGACTCAAGAGAAATTAATAAAAGATTGGGCAAGGTTTCAAGAGATGCTAAATTGTTGAAGGTCAGCTGTTCATTTTGGTGACTCATTCAAACTGACACTATTGATAAGACACCTGTACCCTTTGTCTATGTATAAGACTTGATTATCAATGGATATTAATTCATTACTGTTGTGACTTAAATAAAAAAAGTATGTGGGCATAAGGTAAAGTTAATGTTCCAGGTACCTGAGACCAATGTGTTAATGGCAAGCAAGGGTAAAGCAGTCATTCTGTTCAAACACCACACCATGAAACTACGATGGGGTACCCAAAAGAAACCGAACTAATTTTTTTGTGGGCAGAGCTTTTGTAGTACCGCGTTTTGCCGCTATGAGCGCATAGAGGCCGACTACCGTTGCTTCAGAAGGTAAGGACTAGTTTCGGCAGAGTTTATAGTGACAACTGTTTTGTGTGATCGTCGTTTTTGCAATGGCCCGAACACATGAAAATGTTGAAAAAATTCGTGAAATCATCAAGGAAGATCGACGACGGACCATTGAAGAAATTGTGGAGCTGTCGGGAGTGACTTGGAGCTCAGTTCAGCGAATTTTGACAGAAGATTTGGGAATGAAAAGGGTGGCTGCGAAATTCGTGCCACGACTGCTGACTGCTGAACAAAAACAAGGTCGCGTGGAAGCATGCTGTGCTTTGAAAGAAGAGTCCCGAAATGATCAAAACTTTTTTTCAGCGTTTTGCTGATGTTGCTGAGGTGAAGGAAAAAAACGACGGAGGCGCTGTCAAGCATCTCAAAAGATGAATTTAGACAATGTTTTGAAAAATGGAATAAAAGACTAGACAAGTGTATTAGTGTAAGTGGAGAGTACTTTGAAGGAGACTGAAGGTTTGTGTTTAAAATTTGAATAAATAAGTTTAAAAAAAATAAGTTCGGTTTCTTTTGGGTACCCCCTCGTATATGGGGAAGTGGTGATAAAGCTCTATACTCCTTGTTTCAGCACAAAGAAGTGAATGGTCAGCTTCATGCTATGGCTACTTTATACCAGCTCCAACAGCCAGTCTGGACATGGCAGCAAACAGAAAAATCCCTCCCCAGATTAAATCAAGTCTTAGTCTGTTAACCCTTATTGCCAAGGAACAGGGATTAAACAACTTGGCTACTACAGTTGCTGGTGGCTAGGAGTAATGGTATTTGTATAAAAATATATGACCTTAGGCCTGATTGACCTCGAACATTCATGGTCACAATAGTGTGACACACAGACAACAGTCATGATGCTGACAGACCCGTTCATTTAAATGGCCCTTAAATTACATCTTCCTAAGCACAGAAACCCGCCATTCAAACTTAATATGGTCTCTTGTGTTAGGTGCAGAAAATGGCACTGTTCAAGAAAAAGTGTCATCAAAAACTGAACCCATGTATTTCACATGCTAAGGAGGCAATTCTTCACAAAGACAATATTCCTACCACCCACACACCCTGCACTAAGAGAATCTGAGATGGTGCACACATTGCACACTACAAATTATTTGCTTCCTCCTTAAATGAGACCCCTTCCTGCAGCATCAGCCAGCCTTGAAAGAAAAATATCTATCTCAGTCAAGAAATGACGACAGATCCCCCTAACCCACATCGGTTTAATTTCTGACTGAGATGTTATTATTCCTTTATCTGCAGCTGAGAATTAATTCTGACAAAACTGTTTAGACATTCAACAGGATTCCCTGTAAGAAAAACCATCGCAGTGCAATACATACATAGGACAGAACAAAACAGAAAACTGTAGACATACATCCTTGCCCAAAGAAGGATCTGAACCTCTTATTGGTGATTTTGTTTTATCAAACTAAAATAAATATTTTCCATCAGCAGGTTCATATTCAACTGTAGCTGAACAAATTCTGCCATTATCAAATGACATGCATTTAGACAACACACTGGTTTTCAAACAGAGAAGAACAATGACTCTCAATTAAATGAAACGCAATTCTCTAATTTAGTTGCTTGTAACATAAAAGTAAAAAAAAGTAAAGTAAAGCTATCCCTGTACCAGGCCGTAAAGGCCCATAGGGTTGTGAGATGTTCAGGGTCCCACACTATCTAGACATTCAGCTCAAAGATGGAGGTAAGGATGTAAGCCTTGCGCACTGGCCGCGCTTTACTCCCCAGGAAAATTATTTAATTAATTCCTGGTACTCATTTCTGTAGAGGCTGAGTAAACCCCAGGGCCTATTGCGGCTGGAAGGCTTAGGTCAACTGAAAAAATCCAATGACCTCATCGGGACTTGAACCCGCGACCTTCCAGCTTGTAGCATAGCCCCTCAATCAACCACGCTACCGCGTGCCCCCTTTGTAACATAAGGAAGACTAAATACAGAATGTAATATTGGTGCACTCCCTCCACACTTCTATGTACATGTGCACACATCCTTACGTTAAATGTGACATGCATTTCAACCTATACTGCTATGTTCTGTTACTTACACCAAAATACAAAACCCATAATATGCCCAGTAAAACAATGAGAATGAGATAGTTAACCAGTATACTTCGGGCTTCCTTGCTGTCCACTGCCATGGCTAAGACCACAGACGTGTTCCTTGCTCACTCTGTAGCAACCAACTGCCAAGTCCTCAAAACTCCAAAGTTAGTTTCAAGTGCCTCATAACATAGTCAAGTTACTTATAGCAAGTCTCTGAAGCATCCAAACAAGTCTGAAGTATATTTATGACCTCCTACATGCTCTTAAAGTGTGTAGCTGAACATGTGCAGCTTATGTAACATTTTTTCTTCTAACAACTTCATCTGGAACGTGGAAATTATGGTATTTACTCTCTGCATTATTTTATCCAGACAAACCACAGCATATTTATTGGAGTTTATATTACAACAAAGGTGAATTCTTTCATTTTAATCTTGAATTAAACATCTCAAAAATTAAGATAAACTGTGCACAAATGGAGAAATATGACACAGGATATAACACACAGTAGCACAGTTGGTTGAGTCACTATGCTTCAAGCAGAAGATTGCAGGATTGAGACCTGATGAGGTGGATATTTTTCGATTTACCTGATCCTTCCAGCCTCACTATGGCCCCGGGGACAACTCAGACTCTAAAGAAAAGAGTACCAGGAATCTTCCTGGGGGGTAAAGGGCAGCCAACACGTAAGGCTGACAACCTTACCATCATCTGTGAGCCAACTGTTTAGAGAAAATGTGGGAGCCTCAATGTTTTACAACCCTATGGGCCTTCACAGCCTGTTAGAGCTTTACCTTTTACCTACAAGAAAATGCTACATAACACGTTGACAACACCACTATACTTAACATTTTGTAAACAACACTTAATTTGCTTAACCACATCATCAAAATGACCAGCTATATAGTTATAGTTAGTGTATTATAGGTTATTTAATGATATATGAAATGATGAGGTTAAATAGTATCAATGACGATCACTAAAAGCACTCAGTCAAAAGGAATGTCTAAAGAGACATCGCCTATTTGAATGTACTAACCAAACAGCTGACCAGATAAACTGAGAAAGAACACACAAAATAATGTCAGTCTAATTCCTGGTCAATGTTCTAGGAAGGAATCTGAACACAAGTTACACATGTTATTACGGAGCTGACTTGCACAGTAAAATTAATATGAATCATTCTCTAATGGAACAGCCTAAATCCAACAGCCAATGTGCTAAAATAATTGATAATTCTTTTTATTATCATTATTATTATTCCCTCACTGGTTCTCCTATACCTTAAGGCATTACATCATCAAGAAAAAATATTTCCACCGTCGTTTTAAAAAGAATCCTTCTGATTACTTTTACGACAGGTTCGCCTATTATCGAAAACTAGTTAAAAATACCATCAAGCCCAACAGGCTTAGGTGGTTGAAGTCAGTTGATAACAATTTAAAGTCACAGCCCCAACATTTCTGGAAATATGTATCTAATTTCAGAAAACATAGATCCGGTTCCATTCATCTAGAAATTGATGGTACACACCTAGCTCAGCCCGAAACTGTTGCTGATGCATTCGCTAAGCACTTTCAATCTGTATACAATAACCACTGCTGCAAGGTCATTCACCCTGTCTCGCAATCTTCTGAATTTTTATCCCTTGCCCCCATTTCTGATGCTGATGTCTACAAAGCCATCAAGAGACTAAAACCATCAAAATCTGCTGGCCTTGACAGTATTCCTGGTTTTATCATCAAAGGTTGTGCAGGTATTTTTATTCCTATACTTATGCATATATTTAACTTGAGCCTGACGCAGCAGTATTTTCCTGCTGCATGGAAAGAATCTGCTGTTGTACCAGTATTTAAAAGAGGCAATCATGCCACTGTGAGCAACTACAGGCCTGTTTCTATTATCAGTAATTTCTCTAAATTGTTTGAATTCATTATTCATGATCATGTTTCTCATTTCGCTAAATTTAATTCCAACCAACATGGCTTTACCAGAACTAAATCTACAGTTACCAATTTGGTGACGTTTCTCGACTTCTTGACGCCTGTTGTCCGCGGTCAGCGTCAAGCTGATGCCGTCTATTTTGATCTTTCTAATGCTTTTAACCTCGTCCCTCACAATATGCTCTTGCATAAATTAAGCTCCTTCGGATTCTCTGATGCTTATGTTAGCTGGTTTCGCAGTTACTTAACCAACAGACAATCCAGGGTTCGCGTTTCTGGCACTCTCACTGCCTTTTCACGTAACGTCCGGGGTGCCGCAAGGCTCTGTTCTGGGGCCTTTTCTTTTCAGTGTATTTGTAAATGACCTATGTGACTCCGTTAACTACTGTAAATTTCTAATTTTTGCCGATGATCTAAAAATTCTCCACATTATTAACTCTCCTCATGATTGCCTCTTACTTCAATCTGACATTAGTTCCCTAAGCGACTGGTGCACTGCTAACTCCATGAAACTTAATACTGCTAAAACGCGTGTTGTATCATACACAAGAAAAACAAATTTTCTGAGCTACGAGTATCAGCTTTGTCATGATATCATTACACGCACAAGCAGTATTAAGGACCTGGGTGTTTTCTTTGATTCAAAGTTACATTTTCATACACATGTTAATTACATATTTTCTGAATGCATAAAGCTTTTAGGCCTTATTCGCTCCGTTACCTACAGGTTTTCCTCCATGGAGAGTCTGTATGTACTATATTTTACTTTAGTCAGGTCCAAGTTGGAATATGCCTCAGTAGTTTGGAACTCCATCACCTCGACTGATGCCAATAAGCTTGAGCGCATCCAGCAGAAGTTTGCGTCCGTCTGTTTTTATCGTTTTTTTCCCTCATATTTCATATAATTATGCTTATGCTTTAGAGAAATTAAGTCTGCAATCTTTACATAAACGGAGACATCACCTTGATGCACTTTTTCTTGTTCAGGTCTTTCGTGGTCTTAAATCCTGCGCTTCTCTTTTGGAAAATGTTAGCCTTCGTGTTCCTCCCAGCAATATTAGGGACTTCTCATTGTTTGGTGTTTGTCCCTCTAATAAACACTGTCCTTCTGCTCGGTGCGCCTATGCTGCCAACGCGGTGGGTAAAGATCTAGACATATTTGCAATCAGAACAGTTTCTGTCAATGACACTGAACCTAAAATTGTTAATAATATTTGTTAATGATACTCTTAATATTACTTCTGTGTATGTGGTCTTATTTTGTTGTTCTCTCCTGTTAACGTTAACTTTATTTTTCTTGGCATTATTATTAATCTATTGTCATTATGTAGACTCTCAAATTTTGTATTTGTTTTTTAATTATTTTTATGTAATTCTATGTACTCATGCTAACCTTTTAATTGGCCTCTGTGCTGTTAAGTTGTACGTAATTAAACATGAATTGAATTGATTTAAATTAGGATGTTGAGCTGCCACACGAATAAATAAGAATTAATTGGGTTATTATTATTATTATTATTATTATTATTATTATTATTATTATTAATAAAAATCGTTAATAATATTTGTTAATGATACTCTTAATATTACTTCTGTGTATGTGGTCTTATTTTGTTGTTCTCTCCTGTTAACGTTAACTTTATTTTTCTTGGCATTATTATTAATCTATTGTCATTATGTAGACTCTCAAATTTTGTATTTGTTTTTTAATTATTTTTATGTAATTCTATGTACTCATGCTAACCTTTTAATTGGCCTCTGTGCTGTTAAGTTGTACGTAATTAAACATGAATTGAATTGATTTAAATTAGGATGTTGAGCTGCCACACGAATAAATAAGAATTAATTGGGTTATTATTATTATTATTAACTTCTATGTGTGTATGTATGTGTATTGTCCTTTCTCATCACATAATGGAATAACCATTCGAAATGTACTTATTTTATTTTTCTCGCCTGTTAAGGCTAAATTATTTTATTTTTTTTTTTTTTTTTTCTTGGAATTGTTACTAATTTATTGATATTGTATAGACTGTCATATTTTTTATTTTGCTCTTTAATTTTTGTGTATTTCTATGTACTCGTGCTAACTTTGTAATTGGCCACTGTGCTGTTAAGTTTGCACATAAATAAACACGAATTGAATTGAATTATTATTATTATTATTATTATTATTATTATTATTATTTAACTGCAAATTGGGTTTCATCCAGTGGCAGTGGTACTACAGTAAGACAACTGACAAATAACACACATAAACACGTTCAAACAAAACACAGCACACAAACATTAGTAGAAAAGTGAAACATATTATATAATAAACTAACAGTAATGAGTGTGTAATGTCATGTTCTCACAGGCTTAGCTCAATGGTGATCTCTGTTATTATACAGCTACCTTAATTATACAAATCATATAGACTTGAAAGGATTCTGACAATGGTGTATACTGTACTTCTTTTGGCTTGTTTTGGACTTCATCCATCGTCTGGTATGTAAAAGACAAAAGACCACGACGTTTTGGAGCCTGGTTGCATGATTCTTTATTCACACAGATTAGGCACGCATTATCCAAGTTTTTACTTCCGTTTTTAACTGAATTATTGGAATTTAATCTATTCTTCTATTTTTTATATTGTTGACATGTGCATGCTTGGCACAAATTTTCTGTCACGTCTTTTACTGTGATTTTATTCTTATCGCCCACTGATGGAACCGGTTGTCGGTTGTTCATAGGTTGTTTGCTACAGACTTGGTTTTGCCCAGTGACTGAGACTAGCTCTTTCTAATGGCCCCAACTGAGTAGGTTTATCCTCCCCTACCGACCTGAAGATGGAGACAGATCCAGTCTCCGAAACGTCGTGGTCTTTTGTCTTTTACATACCAGACGATGGATGAAGTACACAAATCATGATCTCTCTACCATTTGTAGGAACTATCAGCTCGAACCAGTATACTTGATGTGGAATACTGAAAAGGTACAAACAATCCTGATAAAGTCTTCATGTTCTTCCTTACTTTCAAAAGTGGATGCCATGATTACTGCCTTTCAAATCCCTCCCAACTGGTCTTCCTTAGCCTTCCTCAATAATCTGTCACTGAACAATACACATCAATTCATCATAATCATTACTATTCAAGATCATTTTGTCTGTAACAAGCAAATTCTATATAGTTATTTATGCCCAAGAACCGAGTTATGAAGCAACATAGGGAGTTGTTAGATTTCAGCACTACATGGAAGTGAACGGTCAGCTTCAAGCTGCAACTGTGTTACCCTGAGTACTCACTAATCCACCGAGTATGAGGTTAAATGGACTCCAGATCCATTCTGGAAGTGTAAAAAAAACCCACAAAAATTCCATTGTCCCTCCTGGGAACACAATCCCAATTGTCCATCCCTTAGCAACTCACAGTTAGTTTGCTGCCTTTCTATTTTTCAGTAAGCTACTGTATATGTAACTTGTCCATAAATTCTATGAATCAAGATATCACCTTTATAAAAGCAATGGAGATTCAGTTAGCTCCCATAGTAAACATGATCAAGCCCCACTGTCTTAAACAGTGATATGCCACAATGAAGTATTAGGTACTGTGCATACAATCTTCTTATTAGATCAAAATATATCCTAATTACAGTACTCAGTGTCCTAAGATAAAAGTGACCAAAATTAAAATTGTATTAAATATTGTATTAAATAAGTCACGACTTTCTTTTAAATGTGACAGCTCTTAAAACCATCATCTTACATGATTACATGTCCAGTGATGCATCCATGAACACCACATGCTCAAATTAGACACAAGTTCCTAGTTTTCTTCTGAAAACTTGTTGCTTCTTCATTTTGATATAGGAATACCACTGCCAAGCACCCTAGCTAATCAGCAACACATCCATTAGATAGCCAGGAGGTGCTTGGTTTGAACGTATTGCATAAGTCTGGACCCTAAAAATCCAGAAGATACTTGTGAACAGCTGTGGGTGTAGTGAGGGTGGCAGATGACCACTTTTGACAAAAGGAAATGTGTGTGATACAAGAACAAAAACACCGACCAAAGTTCACCTCTGCTCTATTTACAAAATTACCATAAATACTGATTTACTATTTATCAGACATTGTCAAATGAGAATATAATTCACAAAGGACAGATCCTAAATAATAATATACACTCAATAAATATGAACACACCAACTTAGCCACATGGAATCTAATGCGTTCATGTCCAGATGACTCAGTAGGAACTGAACCAATTCCCTGTCACTATCATAATCAAACTCTGAAGTATTATCAGGCATGTCACTTCAGGAAGAACTGATATCACTTTCTGTATAACTGTAGCTTATATTCAGCTAGTTAATTCTAATTCACTATCATCTTGTAGAATGTGACACAATGTAGTCTGACAAAAGTTTACCAATGCTCTGCATGAACTTAGGCCTCCTTTTTCAAGGTCAAATAGTAAGCTATGCAAGCAAGTGGCAAACCACCATCATCAAATTTAATTCTGTCCAATAAACATTTAGACTGCAAATGATCATTTCTTCTGAGGTTTTCCAACCAAATATTATAAGCGTGTATTTTTTCGCAGAGTATGCTCCATATAACTCTAACGTCAACTCTTCCAATATAACTTCCCTAACAACAGTTTATAACAAACACAATTTACAAATCGTGAGCCTCCTCAGTCTGTGATTTTCTCCATTCTGTTAGATCCAATATTCTTGCCAGCACTTTGCCTGGAACTTCTATAATACACATTTCCTTTAATATTTGTTTTGTTTTTTTAACCAGAAGTCACAGCACTGCTCTTCCTAAGATAATGTGAAGTTTTCCAGAGCACACATAGCAGCACTACACTCAACAAATATTCATTCTGATAACTTCCCACATATACCACTTGGCATAATGGTAATTCTAAATATATCCTTTCCATTGGCTATTTTGTCATAATCTTGACATACTCCATTCAACAAAGTCTACAACATATTAATTTATTCTCCCTCCAAATCCTAATCCAACTGGGATTCAGTAGCCAGCAATATATTTCTGCCTTCATTAAGTAAACAGAAACCATGAAAATGGAAGTACAGAATATCATTAATGTCTGAATAATGCTGGGGTTTCAAAAGTACCCCGGGTTCAAACTATTATTTGGTGCTGCCAGAGAAAATGCAAATGGCAGAACTGAACAACACAGAGGAAGGGAATGAGAGAGCAAAAAATAAATAAATAAAATAAAATAAAATAAAAATAAGAGTGAGGGTAATTAGAGGAGAGAGAACACGAAAAAAGTGTGAAAGTATAAAAATAACATAAAGAGGAGCATACACAAAAAAAAAATAAAAAAAAAAAACAAAACTTTTCATTAATTATTTATTTCTCTGGGCCAAAAACTTCCAAGCTGTGGGGACTTCATAAACAACTTCAGTGTCACTTTAAATACAAATGTCAACTTCATCCAAACAAATGCTGCAAGATTACAAACTATATCTATTACTCTGTGCGATCTCTGAACTGGAATTATGGTTCAGAAGCATATACAGCAAACACATTCGAGCCTTTCTCAGTGTGAAAAATGTATTTTAAGCATTTCATCAGTAGGTGTTATCACCGGATTATGTTCTGTCTTTACATGACAATGTTTTCCAGGTACAAAATTTAATATCATTACTGGTGAGGCCAAAACAGCTACAAGCTTACCAGCACATGATTGGCATTACTTCTCATTCTGCAATGAAGCAACAATTGCCAGAACTCTACTTCATTTATTTCTGGGGCAATCTGATTCAAGAGCTGTGGGCCCAAGATGTGCAGTGTTACAACATGTGTAGATGATGTGACACCATAATGCATTGCCATACAAATAAGAATAAAGTACCATGGTCTTGGAGAGTATGCCAGACACTAAGAGAGACACTATATGAGTAGTAATGTTGGCTTCAACTGCAGAAATGTATTAACATAGGAACTGAAACCAGTAGCCTGGGCTCAAGTTGTATTCTGCAACTGTGAAAATAACAGCTTCTCAAGCAGGATTCTGCTTCATGGGGTTATACAGGATGTCCCAGGAGGAATGGACCAAACTTCGGGAGGGTGTTCCTTATGTTAAAGTATGCCGATATAACCCAAAACACCTATGTCCAAAGTTGAACGGTTACGGAGATAATGGCCCGAGAAAAGTGTGGTCTTCTTGCAGGTCCACGCACTGTGGACAGTCAGCTGTGACTGTTATCTGTTTGTACTTGAGTGTGGTGATGTCACACTAGCCGTGATCTCATGCGCAACCTACAGATTACGTTGCAGCGGGGTCGTGAATGGGTGGTAAATTAGTTGTGTGATGAGTTGCTGAAATGCCTCTTGTGTTTTCACACGTGGAATATTGTGATATGCATTTTGTGTGTGGATTTTGCGGTCGCAATGCACGTGCTGCTGTTTAAGAATACCAAAGGCGTTTTCCCGATCGAAGGATTCCATCTCGAAGTGTATTTACGCGAATTCACCAGACATTGCGTGATACTGGTTCTCTTGCAAGTGTTTCTGTGCACTCTGAAAGGCAGGATGTACGAATGATAGACACAC